>NC_064408.1:13197500-13497500 GCF_023375975.1 Astyanax mexicanus
AAAATATTGCTCTACAAGGGCCTGGTGTCCTCTTATGAGGCCATTTTACTGTCACCTAGTGGTGACAGAAGAGTTTAACACATTACGGTTTCGATGTTCAGAAATGTTAATAAACAGTAAATACAGTAAATGTTTATGTTCTTTTTACTTTGATATGTCTTCGTGCTGAAGCCATATTGCTCAAAGGGGCACAATCTTTGTTACTACTTTTGTTTTGCATGCAGTCAAAAAATGCTGCTGTGTTCAGGCTCAAAATAAATGTTTTGCACATCATTACTAATTGCGACTTCATTGTGTTCTATCGAAATATAAACCTAAAGTCCTCATATGTGGACAGGACATACTCAGAAACTAAATAATGTAAAAAGATTATTTGCTTTTACATTAATCAGGTGCCAATTAGCCCAAATAGCAAAGAGAAATAAAAAATGCATGCCATGCAAGAGTTCGGGTCTTAGGAGGGGGAAGAAGGGTAGAAGGGGACAGTGGCAACTTAGTGAACTCATGTCCTATGCTGTAGCACACCTGGAGCATGAAGTCGTGTTCAAGGTCACAGGTGTTGAACCCACGACTTTGTGATCTCTAATCCTATGGTCTCACCACTAGCTACCACTTCTCTTCACATATCCAATACTATAGCACACATACTCTGGTTGATAACTTTCAGAATGAGAATGTCAGTGCTACTTCCTTTTCTTTATACTGAATGAAAGAATAAAATACAGGGCATTATTCATAACTCATAAAAACAGGGCATCCTCTGCATACCCATGGAGCCCTCTGGTGGCTCAGCAACTGTTTATACTATATACTGATTATAACAACAAGGAGACATTTATGTATAGTTCATATCTACTCTTTTAACAGGATTATGCTGTAAATATATATATATATATATGTATATAGAGCTCTGGAAAAAATGCTAGACCACTTCATAAAAAATAACTTTTCTCTGATTTAACTATTTATAGGTATATGTTTGAGTAAAATGAACATTGTGGTTTTATTCTATAAACTACAGACAACATTTCTCCCAAATGACACATAAAAATGTCGTCATTTAGAGCATTTATTTGCAGAAAATAAAAAATGGTCAAAATAATGAAAAAGATACAGTACTTTTAAACCTAAATAATGCTAAGTAAACAAGTTCATATTCAATTAGAAACAATAATGCTAATGTTTAAAGAGTTCAGAAATCAATATTTGGTGCATTTAACATGATTTTTAATCACAGCTTTCATGCATCTTGGCATGCACTCCACAAGTCTTTCACACTGCTTTTGGGTGAGCTTATTCCACTCCTGGCACAAAACGTCAAGCAGTTCAGCTTTGTTTAGTGACTTGTTTTCAATGGGGTTCAGGTCTGGAAATTGCCCGTCAACTTATTTTAATGTCAGTCAGCAACCAATGATAGAAGGTAATGCATATTAACTAGAGTAAACTGATGCCAGACATGCACTGGTCAGCACTAATCAGAACTGATTAAAACCTCATCAGACCCAGACAGGACTGCAGAGCTAGAATAAAGGGATGCCAGGATGGCAGCTCAAGCTGGCATACCATCCTGGAAGAGCCGCTGTGCACTGGCACTATGGCCTGGCATGCTGGTACAACACACCTCCGCAATCTCGCTTCCCACTCGGTCACGTCTGCACCCACACAAACAATCTGGTACCAGCTGGAGTCTCAGCAGGCAGCCTGGCACGAGCTCGCTCGGACAGTTTCGGCCCCTGGCTGCAGATGCGGCTGAATGTTAGTTTTTTAAGAGCTGTTGACTTGACAGCACTGTGGTGGTTTGTCTTTTTGTGCTAAAAAAACACTTACAGGTGCATCTCAAACCTTTAGCAGAGGGAAGCATGAAGTGCTGTAAGACTTTCCGGGAAAACAAACTGCACTGACTTTAGACTTGATAATAAAACACAGTGGATCAACACCAGCAGATGACATGTCTCTCCAAACCATCACTAATCATCAGTAAATTTTACATTTCATTTGTAAATCAAGGGAGCAGAGTCTGGAGGAAGAGTGGAGAGACACACAGTCCAAGCTGCTTGAGGTCTAGTGTGAAGTTTCCACCAATCGGTGATGGTTTGGAGAGACATGTCATCTGCTGGTGTTGATCCACTGTGTTTTATTATCAAGTCTAAAGTCAGTGCAGTTTTGTTTTCCCATAATATCTTACAGAACTTCATGCTTCCCTCTGCTGACAACTTTTATGGAGATGCGGATTTCATTTACCAGCAGGATTTGGCACACTGCCCACACCGCCAAAAGTACCAATTGGATTTATTTAATATTAAAATTTTCTGAGACACTGACTTTTGGGTTTTCATATGGCTGTAAGCCATAATCATCAACAATAAAAAAAAAAACAGCTCTGGAAAAAAATGAAAGACTATTTAAAAATCATGAGTTGCTGAACTGCTCGAATTTTTGCACCTGGAGTGGTATAAAATTATCCAAAAGCAGTGTGTAAGACTGGTGGAGGAGAACATGCCAAGATGCATGAAAACTGTGATTAAAATGATTGATTTTTTGAACTCCTAAAACGTTATGAATATGAACTTGTTTTCTTTGCATTATTTGAGGTCCAAAAAGCTCTGTATCTTTTTTGTTATTTCAGCCATTTCTCATTTTTTGCAAATAAATTCTCTAAGTGACAATATTTTTATCTGGAATTTGGGGGAAATGTTGTCTGTAGTTTATAGAATAAAACAGCAATGTTGGTTTTTCTCAAACATATATCTATAAATAGCAAAATCAGAGAAACTGACTCAGAAATTGAAGTGGTCTCTTAATTTTTTTTCCAGAGCTATAAACACTTAAATAGATCACTCTGTGTGTAATAAATCTATAGAATATATGAGTTCTCACATTTTGAACTGAGTTACTGAAATAAATTATCACAATGATATTGCAATTTTTTGTAAGATGCACCTGTAAAGCTCTATATATAAGTGGTTTTGCCTCTATGTCTTAAACTCATTATTGTTTCTCTCTCTCTCTCTTCCTCTCTCACACACTCACACACACTTATGATGACCAATCGAGTGGACACTCATGCCAGCATGCGAGGCTCTGGCTGGATAAATGGCATAGATGGCATGGGGGAGTTGTTGAATGCCCTCTCTGCCCCTGCAGCACATGTTCATTGGCCACACTTCTAAAAGAAGAGTAAAGAACTGATATTTAGATGCATAAGTTGCGCAAAAACATTGTAGTTAGAATAGTATATATCTATTGCCTATGATTTGTCCTAGGGTTAGGACAATAAAAGCTATATACAAACTTTGCCAGCTATAATCTAGATATCACTGTTGTTCCGGTAACTTTTCAGCTTCTATTTACACTTAAGCCTCACACTAATTTCCTGGTCACTGTATCGGATCTCGAGCAGATAAAATTCCACATCAAATCAACCAGAATATCCCCTTCAGCTCACAATTACACTTAACCCCTTCCTGTTTAATTACTATTAAAAGCCCTGATAAAAGTACAGGAGTGAAACAGGCTTTTTGATTCAACTAGTGAGCCTAAAACGTAACTTAAACACTGACATCACAAAAGTTATGGGACAGGAGCTACACTGCCTGGCCAAGATTTATTTATTTCAATCCAGTGTTACATTAATTTTTCACCAAGATCTTGCAGCAGCATTGATGAAGGTAGAGTCTGACCACTGCACAAAGTCTTCTCCCAAAGCACATCCCAAAGATCCTCAATGAGGTTAAGATCTGGACTCTTTCAATCCATGTGTGAAAATGATGATCTCGTGCTCCCTGAATCACTCTTTCACAATTCCAGCCCCATGAATCCTGACATTATCATCTTGGATTATGCCCGTGATCATTAGGGAAGAAAAAATCCATTGATGGAATAACCTGGTCTATATTCAGTATATTCAGGTAGTCAGCTGACCTCATTCTTTCAGCACATACTGTTGCTGAAACCTAAACCTGCAGACCAACTGCAGCATCAACCCCACATCATTTACTTAGTTAAATCAAGGTGGAGACTTTTTTTGGCAGGACAGTGTCGTACTGTTTCCCTTGACTTTTGCTATTGCCATGTGTCATGGAAGCTACAGAATACTGCACTGACCTGTGGGATAGGTGTATGTGGTTTCTGTGTGGTCTTTCGAGTTTCTTGTCTGTTTGTACAGACATTTTCTGCCAGATGCCACCGATCACAATCATTACCACTCACTGCATTGTGTCCACTGTCGGTGGTAATGTTAGCCTTCTATGATGTCTATCCGGCACATGCTATTAGAACTTATTCAAACTCCAAAAATGCACATCGGCTTGCCATGGGCACTCTGGCCAGCATTCAACCTCAGTCACAAGATAAAACCTCACAGCATAAACAGGTCTGTCCAAGCCATTCCCTGAAGTAACAATCTATGATCAATGTACACACTGTTTTAAGTTGAGTTAAGTTTCTTGGACAAAGAAAGATACATGGCTTTATAGCTCAAAGCCCATTAACTCAGACCAATCAGTATTTTTGAGGTCGACACCAATCGTTGGTCTTCTTTTAGTACCATGAGTCGATTGCAGATACTGAGTATGAGACTGAAAGCCATATTTATCTTTCCAGGTAAACTTTGTAATGCACCATCGTGCAGGGCTTTTGTAATGCATTCTCTCCGAGATGAAATGTACTTTACTCTCTGAGCGATGGACTCTCGAGAGGGAAATCCTGTTAATAGTGTTAACAGTTGGCGCCAGTGGTCCAGCAGTCTAAAGTGCTGCCACTATAAGCGGGAGGTCGCAGGTTCGAACTCTGCTCATGCAGCTTTGCCATCAAGCTGCCGGCACTCAGAGGGAGCACAATTGGCCTCGCCCCCTCCAGGTGGGTAGATGGCGCTCTCTCCCCACATCACTCCTTGGGTGATGTCCGCAGCACAGGGCGTCTGTGAGCTGATGTAACGGAACCTAGTCGCTGCGCTTTCCTCCGAGTGCGCTGTGATTCTACCCAGCAATGTTGCATCAGCAGCAGCTTGAAAACAAGTAGTGGCTGACTTCACATGTATCGGAGGAAGCATGTGTTAGTCTTCACCATTACTAGTGAAAGGGAGAGTCCTAATGAGTGGGTTGGGTAATTGGCTGTGCAGAATTGGGGAGAAAATGGAAAAAATTATAAATACAATTATTTAAAAAAAGTGTTAACAGTATTTACACTGCCTCCTCTATGAAATGTGTTAGTCTTACACATTCTACAAATATGCAAGTTTGTGTCAGATCTGGTAACAACATCCTGATTGTCAACATTCAGCACTCAGAGTTGATTTCTACACTGGCTTTATTGCTTTTCTGCAGTCATTATTGAGGTGCATATTGCCATCTAACTGTGAAATGAGGAACTGTAGTGTCCACCAGCTTTTAAGATCGACTAAAATATAGTTTGAGTGCTGTTTGCATATTTGGGCTGAAAATCGGCCAATACCAATACATAGATGACTGATCCTTCGCATCTAATTAACACTACAGCCCTCTATTATCAGAGCCGAAATATAAAAAAATATTGTGATATCACAATATATCAATATTTTCTTACACCCTAATGTACAGAAGAAAGTCTTTTGACATACAGAGCATCCTGTTTGGTCTCTCCTTATGTTCATTAGACCAGTACTCCGAATTTGCTTGTACTGTGGATGAATTAAAAGCATAGGTGAGTTTAAAGGTGGGATTATTATACTAGCTGTTATGTAGTTGTATTTAACACAACATAACACAAATAACACAATACAAGTCAAGCAGTGTAATTACATCTCTAATACTAGATGAAATGCCAGGCAAGGGTCACTACATGGACCTTGACCAGTGAATGAGGAATGCTGTTTTTTATTTCTAAGATTTAGTTCAAAATGTTCCTTATTTTCCCTCCCCAATTTAGCTAGACCATTGTTTTCACCCATTCAGCTGCTACTCAGCTGTATATCCCTCCATCACTAGTGATGCTACAACACAAGGAGGGTGAAGACTAGTAAATGCTTCCTCCAACTAAGTAGAATCACAGCGCGCTCGGAGGAAAGCACAGCGACTCGGTTCTGATACATTAGGTCACAGATGCCTTATGCTGATTGACATCACCCTCTGGAATGATGAGAAAAAAGAGTGCCATCTACCCACACAGAGAAAGCAAGGCAAATCTTTCTCCAGCAGCTGATGGCAAGCTGCATGACCAGGATTCAAACCAGTGATCTCCGAATCATTGTGTCAGCTCTAGGGATGCTGTTTTACATACAATAATGCCCCCACTCTCACACAGAATCCTGAAAAAGGAAGTGAAACCTACCATCAGAGATACATAATACATAATAAAAAAAAAAAACATTTTTATTTACACACAACCTGCTTTAACAATGAGGAGAAACAGGACACAAGAGAGTAAACATCAGAAGTTCTTGTCCCTTATTGACAGCCCGCACTGATTGAGTTTGTAGTTTTCGCCACTGGACTAAAAGCTGAGAATTTTTTTCCAGTGGGTAAGGTCAGAGGTCAGCACCATTTCAATAAGGGCCAAAACAAATACAAGAAAAAAAGATCAGGACAGGATGAGTAGGATGAAAAGATTAACCTTTAGTATTAATAAAACTACATATCCCTGCAGCACACTCTCTACATTTAATAATAACCATCAATCAAATCCAAAAATAGCTGCATCCAGAAGGAAGTGTCAGATTGCAGGGTTATTTAATAGGAACAATAAAAGTTACCAGGAACAGTAAATGATTAAACATTTAGACTGATAAGGGCAATGTTTATTAAAAATACACGTACAGAAGTAGTGTGTTAGGACGTTTTCACACCAGCACCATTTGGTCTGGGTAAAACGGACTCTGGTTCGTTTGCACTCTCTGAGCGGTTCATTTGAGCAGGTGTGAAATATCAGCTAAATAAATATTTAATTAACCCTTTAACAGACCAGCATTGTTGTCCTTATTCTTATATCCTTATATCCTTATTGATATTACACACCTATATCTTTAATATTTCTATTAAGGCATTACATAAAAAGGTTTCATTTTTGATTAGAAAGTTACTGAAAATCCTGAGAATACCTGTTTCCTGTATTGTAATTGTAACAGAAAATATTTGAAATTATTAAAGTAAATCCACAACTATCAAAATATAATTAATAAAAATCATACACTTGGTGCTTTCCTAATCCTTCACCATTTTTATATCAATATTTTACTGAACACAATCAAACAGTTTATGTTTTTCAAACCTTTGATTTGGTTTTGGTTCGCTAGTTTTTGTGTTTGTTTTCAAACATGAAACATAGAATTTGAGTTGATTCCAGTTGAAATTATTAAGTGTATTAGGAGTAGAGTAGAGAACAGCTTCTCTCAGTGTCCTGTAGGAGAATCTCTTAAACTCTCAGAGTTTTCAGAATGTAAATAACTTGTTTTACTGCAGAGAAAAAGAGTTTTGTATCTCCTTCACCGGAAGCACATGTATAGATTAAAGTCTGTTAACGGGTTAATTAAAAAAGTAATACTCAAGCCATTTAAAGCTCCACTAGGTAGGATTGAGATTTTGTGCTCGTGGGCTCCCCCTACAGTTGTAGAGTGTAATAAATGTTTCAGGCGGATTACTTTCTCTTTCTGGTTTTCTGGCTTTCACAGACATATTCGTTCTCTTTCCAGCTTCTGCCAGAGTGTCTGTATGTTAGTTTGTAAAGAATGAAACCAGTAGTCTTTGTAGAACTGTTGGAACAAAAGGTCGGAAAGCAGGTCGCAGTTCTCGCGAGCGTTGGTCGCGGCCGCCTCGGAAAACTTACAGAGTCTGGTTTGAGCTCAGAGGAACACTGCCATTCCTCTTATTACACCTCAATGCAGCGCTACAGTGAGTTTCAAGCTGTTATTTTACTTCTTTAAAAAGATAAAACATCAAGGAAATCCTACATAGTGCTGCTTTCAGGTTCTAATAGACTGGTGAGCAGGGCTCTGTATTAGTGTGCACCGGTAACTCTAATAATGCATTGTCCATATCATTTACTCTTTCTCCTGGTCTGTTGACGACAACAACACACTTATTGGCCAGAGTTCAAGGGCAGTGAGGCAGGCGGTGCTGATGATCACTCGGATGTGGAAAGACTCAGTGCGTCTATAAATCCACGCTGGAGAATCAGGACACCTTGGCGTTCTGAGGACGTGCTGAGGCTGGAGAAGTGAAGCTCGGATTGGTCAGGTCATGTTTTGATGGTGAAGAAATCTGACATTTGTGACTTCATTCTCTGAGTTGTCGCATGCTGTGCACATCTGTCGAGGGGAAGATATCTGGCCAAAGACGCTCCTTCTCCTTTTCTCTTTAATAATGCAGGACGAGAGATTTACGCAAGGATCTCCCAGGCCTACTGCTCTTTAACTTTTTTACTTCATGTAACTTTTCCACTGAAACATGCTGCCAATAAAGTTTTCAGAACAGGTCAGCAAGCAGGGGAAGATCAGTTAACTTTAAATATTCAGAACCTCCCCTTTAACCCTTTAAATATATCTGATTACCTAATGCATGCTAATCAAAGGGGACATATTGTACCTCCTTTTTACACAAGCCTGGTGCTAAAAGGCAAGACATGAACAAGCTAGTTCATGCTTAATTGCAAAAAATAAACACCAAACCTCATCATTTGAAAGTATTTACATCTTCCAATGGGAAGTAGGTACAGATCCCCCGTCAAACAAAGTCTGCTAGCTAAACCAATTGCGTAATGTCACAAACGGATCATAGAATCATATGATTCCTGACACTAAACTCTTTCAGCTGACTAAAAGAAAATGGATAGATTTTGGAGTGATAGAGTTTGGATTGTTTATAGGTGGAGTCGAGACCCAAGTGGAAATACACATGGAAAGCACACAAAAAGTGAGTTTTGCATAATATGTCCCTTTTTTAATTTTTGCACTGGAGCTTCAAAGCTAGTTTGTCTAACAAGTAAGCAAGCAAAAAAAATGAATTTCTAAGTGCTAAAACAAAAGATAATATCATCCTGCATTGAATATAGGTATAATTTCTGCCATTCATTTGTCTGAATACATTAACAATTCTAGCCAGACACCAACACTGAGGGTGGTAATGCCTTCTATTACATATAAAAAAAATAATTTATCCCAATACTTTTGTTTATTAAAGTGTATACTAAGCCCTTTTTTGACCATTAGAGAAAGGCATTACCACCCACAGTGGACAGCGCAATGGGTCGATCATGACTGTCAGACAAGCAACTCCAACATCCTCATTAAAGGCACTTCGTCCTGGGTAAAAAGCTGTAGTGCCCGATGTAGTCCTCCAGGTGGACTGTTTTTGTCGGTTGAGAGTATGCTGTGTGCTATTGGCTGCTGTTGATAAGTGCTGAGTATAAATAGCTGTGCATAAAAATGTGATTGTAAAGCATCCTTGGGTTTCATTTATCGATTGTTTCCCATAATAACACATCCAAATGGCTTTGTCTATATCCCAGCTTAACTGAATTATTCAGAAATGTGGAGAATTGGTGAAATTTCCCTTTTAAAAGAAGGCGATTTGAAAATGCAAGTTGCAAAGCACGGGTAAAGCCAGGTCATAACTGAACTGAACAACAAAAACACTCAATTTTCCCCCACACAGAAACTCAAACTGGGTCAGAAAGTGAGTTTGTGTTTGGAAGTGTTGCACTTTAGCCGCTTTTTTGTATTTTTTAATAAAAAATGGGGATGGGGGAGGGGTGGAAGTGGAGGAATATGATGGCAACCTTTTTTTTCTTGCCATACTTTCTAGCCCAGTCATCACATACGGGTTCCCCTCTGTGTTCCCCCACCCCCCATACATATTTAATTGCATGCCCTTAGTTTTTTTGTGTTTTTTATACAGTAAAAACAGAAATACACACAGCGACTGCTGCTAGAAAACCAGTCAACAAAAAGTAGGAAAACAAAATGCCTCTAATCCCTTACTTTTCCCCAAAGATATATAATCCCTACTAAAAAAGCTAGCAAGCAAACAGAGCAAGTATTGAATGGGTCAAGTAGGCCTGAACAGGATGTTTTTTCCAGGTCGTCAAAGGGGAGGAGCCCAAAACATCTCTCTAGATCAGTTTTTCCTTAGTCCTTTTATAGAGCTCCCCTAGTGACTACTTGTGGGACTGCACACTGCAAAACAAAAACACAGACAAGACAGCAGATGCTATCTAGTTTAGGGAGTCTTAGGGAGTGTTAGGGAGAATGTATGTTATATTATAGAGTAAGCACATATTACAAAAATATTTTTTTCTACTTTAGCCGAAAAAAACAGTCAAAAATTGAATATATATATTGATTATATATATTTATATTTATATGTTAATAAAGCTTTAAAATTAGTTTTTGAAAGTGGGATGTGTGCCAATAACGTAAAAAATACTGAGTTCTTCATATGTCTAAAATGTTGTATTTGGGTGTGTCCAGAGCCTACCCAGAATCCTTAGCAGGAATGCCCCCTTCACAAGGTGACAGTCCATCCCCGGCCGATTCACATACCAAATAACTTTGTCGGAAGCTGGGAGAGACCTGCTCATATACAGGAAGAACAAAAAACTCCTATATATAAAATATATATAAACTATGTTATATAAACTAAATATGTTTGCTGATAAGCTGACAAATGTTTAAAAAAACAATAATGTACATTGATGAACACAATATTTGAATAAATAAAACACAGCAGCATTTAAAATGAGAGTTTAAAATGAATTCTCAGGTTGTCAGATATGCAAAACAGATTATTAGAATGAGTTTGTGGGATTTCAGTCAGAATTATACTGTCCTTTTCACTACATTCCAAAATTAAATAAAAATCTATGTATACTGTTTTAAAAACAGGTCTCGTTGGGTGTTAAGAATCCCACAAAATATCTGATCCTATTATCGCCCCTACCTATACTGACAAAGCAGGCTTCATACTGTATCTCTATATATTGTATATCTATATACTGTATATCTATATACTGTATATCTATATACTATACATCTATATACTGTATATCTATATACTGTATCTCTATATACTGTATATCTATATACTATACATCTATATACTGTATATCTATATACTGTATATCTATATACTGTATATCTATATACTATACATCTATATACTGTATATCTATATACTGTATCTCTATATACTGTATATCTATATACTATACATCTATATACTGTATATCTATATACTGTATATCTATATACTGTACATCTATATACTGTATATCTAGGCTATCATACTGAGTATCCTGATCTTTGCTATATGATGGGCCATTCAGAAGAGCAGCCCCTCAGAGACGTGGGAAACTGGGAATCTGAACCAGAACTAGAGACCAGAACCAGAAACAAGATCTCCGCTGAAGGTGAACGTCATGTGTAGCCTATATACATTTAATTAACCTTTACTCCTACGTAACCATGTAACCCAAACCTTGTCTTCCCAACCTTTCTGCCACCCTGACCCTCACTGAGGTTTAATGTTTAGACTTGAATGTTGTTCTTGGACAGGAAAGTGAAACTGAAGGGTTTCACCGTGAGGCCCACTTCAGTTTATTGTTTTATAATAGTTTATTGAATGTAGTCGAGCTCATCAAGGACAACAATGAACACACACAAAAACACATTCCCTCATTTTTTTTGCAAACATTGCTCAAAACATTCCATTCCTTTCCACATTTAATATGGCCCACATATTAAAACCAGGTTTTGTTGGGACCGTGTAGAAAATGCTACATACTGTATCACTGTATCACTCTGTGTGTTCTGTGTGAGTGTGCTCACTAGTGTGTGTGTGTGTGTTTACTGCACGGATGGGTTACAGGCGGAGGCCAAATTCCACCTGGGCCCAGCACATGTATGATGTCTATGGTTATCTTGTCTTGTCTTGTCTTGTCTTTTCGTTTATTTTCTTGTCTTGCTTTGACTTTTCATTTTGAACCCATGATATTTTGTGTTTTGTCTGCTCAACTTGACAGCAGACATCCCAAGTTGCAAAAGTTGATTCCTCCCCTCCAAAAAAACTTGCACACACACCAAATGATAACAAAATTTTGCTTTTATATTAACTAATTTTATTCAGAGGTGAAATTAGTTTTATCTTTTTTCTTTTTGCTTTCCTTTTTTTGGAAAAAAAAGCCTTCATTTGACAAAAATTGACAGTTACAATATCACAAAAAATTGCACAACATCAAAAACATTTCATATCATATTACAATAATTATTAATATTGCCTCCGCCATGATCTGCTTTCTCTCACTCACTGAACAAATCCCGTCCGGGAGGGGCGAAAAACACTGCCCGCCCACACTAAAAACTGATTGGCTGTCTCACAGACTCTTTGCAGAGAACAGGCCAGTCAGAACCCTCTCTGTTTTCTCTCTCTCCTTCCCACACGCGATTAGAGAAAAAAAAAGTATGTTGCCTGTGTGCACGTTTGTGTGCAGTGCACTCTTGGGGCACTCATTCTGAATTTCGGGAGATTATATGTGACTCGCGGGCATCAGGGAGCCACTACCGAAATGCGTGAGACTCCCGCACCTTCAGGGAGACTTGGTTTGTCTGTGACAGCATGAACTTTACCTGAAAACTGTAACATGTGAATAGTTTTAATGCAAATTAAAGACATTATAAAGTTTGGTCCCACCCTCCATCTGTACTTCTCTGTTTCTCTAATTCTGCTGACTTAATAGCTGGTTTATTAATCAACATTAACACAGTGACCCTACTGTGGAGTAGGTCATTATTGATTTTAATTTATTCTGATGTTAAAGAGCCACTAAACCCTAAACCATATTTTTTCCATTAATAACTGAAATGTGTTTCTTTGAAGTAATGAAACATACTAGTAATGCTTAAATTGTTATAAACATTTCCTAACCTTTAATAAACACTTTTATTGTGGTCATTTCTGCCTCTGCAGCGTCCTCTCAGGCTCAACTGTGCTACAGGCGAGGATGATGTGTCCGTGTGCTTTGATACGCAGAAACATCACAATACGCAAATCATGCAATCGATAATACCGCCTCCCCCCCCCACCGCTGATGTCCAACCATCTGCGTCTCACTGCTATCAGAGCTCCACTGCTGCAGCTGCAGCTCAGCCAATCAGCTCTCTCTGCTGCCCCACCTCTAAACCCATACATCACTCAGTGCCCATCCCAAACTACCCCTCTCATATTTTTTTGGCCTTTTTAAAATTGAGTTGGAGTGGAGTCACCAAAAATCAAGTTTAGTGCCTCCTTTAAATCTCTCTTTTTTTCTCTCTCTCTTTCTTTCTTACACACATGTACACACACACACACACACACCCCTGCTGATGCTGACACATCCCCACTTTCCAAGTTATTAAAGGTGGAACATACAGTTTCACTAATGTTTATTTCCTCCATTAAAGCATCCTCTTGTTTGATGGCAAAGCTCCTTTTCTAAGCATATTAAAAGATCCTCATTTAATCGAAACTACACTGAGATATTATAAATAAAGGGCATCTATAGTCTGCCAGACACACAACACTATACAATATTGTTTTGCTCTCCCTAAAATACAAGTAATGCATATCCATTAAAACAATTCAAAATATATAGGTTTGTGATTAATATAGTTATTTTTTATCTACTGAAACTACAAATCTAAATAGTATTCTATTTCGCAAAAGATTTTTTCTGTCGCATTACTCATGTATTTGTGTTTAAATACCCATTATTAAAAGCTTATTCTGAAAAGAAATATATGATTAAGTTCTGTTGTAAATATACCCCCATTCCCTCATCATATCAGGTCAGGCAACACATTTCAAGTGGGAATGCTGTAAATCTGTTACCTATAGGGATAATAACACAGTGTATGTCTCCGCCTTGTGGTCAAATTGTTTCTTTACACTCACACACACCCAAACACATCTCACCTGGATCTCATCTCATGTTATCTACTGGAAAAGACACCCTTTGGCCTTTGGGACACTGTCTAGTATGGCTGGCCCAGAAGACAATTCATTATGGCACTAGTTACCTCTTGAAGAGCAAAAGGGCAACAATAGATTGCACTAATTAGGGTACATTATCAATGTTTATTGATCTAGAGGAAACATTTTCATCATTTACTGGGAAAAGGGGCACACTAGCAGGCACTCAGACCATTTTCCCCACAATAAGGGCAGAAAATAGGGGACTTGGTCTCTTTTTGTCATTCTGGAGGACGAGGACATCAGGGCAACTCCATACCCCAAACAAACAATACTTTGGGGTGTTTGATACACGTATATACAGTTTAATGTATAATGATATATCTATATCTGGCTGGAAAAATCTTGTAAGGCAAATTCAAAGACCATGACATTCCTTTACACGTCTGTTCTGCCTGTCTCCTCAATATACTGGTAATGTTGCTTGCTTCATTAAGGTAGCACGCACACAAGCCTACGATGTGTAAGGAGCTGCTATCTGACTTTCTTACAGAGCCACTAATCCCTAAACCTTATTTTTTAATATACTGTGCTAATATCTACCTCTGCATTGTAGGCCAGATGGATGGATGGATGGATGGATGGATGGATGGGTGTATGGACAGATGGATGGATGGATGGATGGATGGATAGATGCAGATAGACAGTGCAAACACACAGTTATATAATAATTTAAATTTAGCAGCGCAAACTTGTAGAGCTATAAACCAACTCCTGGTACAAGCTGTGGTCATCTCACGCCTCGACTACTGCAATGCCCTGTTAACTGGCCTACCGGCCTGTATAGTAAAACCACTCCAGATGATCCAGAACGCAGCAGCACGTCTGGTATTCAACCAGCCAAAACGGGCACATATCACCCCACTGCTCATTGAGCTCCATTGGCTACCAGTTGCTGCTCGCATCAAAATTTAAAACTCCTACAATCACCTACAAGGTGATGATAGAACAGCTCCTTCCTACCTGCACTGATCACTCCTGAAGGCGTACGCTACCTCCCGGCCGCTGCGCTCCTCCAGTGAACATCTCCTCTCTTTACCAAACACATTCACAAAAAGCACAAATCCAGACTGTTCTCATACAGAGTTCCCCAATGGTGGAACAAACTACCTTCCACTACCAGATCAGGAGAATCTCTCACTATCTTTAATAAACTCCTGAAGACAGAGCTCTTCAAAGAGCACTTACTCTCCTAACACCTCTAACTAACTACCTTCTACTACCAGATCAGGAGAATCTCTCACTATCTTTAATAAACTCCTGAAGACAGAGCTCTTCAAAGAGCACTTACTCTCCTAACACCTCTAACACACTAACTACTTCTAACCCCATTTCTTCTTCACCTCCTTCACTCCTCTATCCTATTATTCCCCTTCAACCTCCTTTAGGCCCTATCTAAAGATGTTTTACCTTTAAACTTCTATTACTTTTGTACTTGACTATTGTAAGTCGCTTTGGACAAAAGCGTCTGCCAAATGTAATGTAATGTAATGTCTGTAGAGATGGGGGTGTGTCCATGGAGTGACCAGAGTGGCCGGAATGAAAAAGTTTCTATTGTAAAATAGATAAATATATAGATTAAATAAAATAAAATAGAATAAAAATAAAATGATATTAAAATAGATATCAAGATAAATACACACAATATAAAGTAGAGTAGGAGAACAGCAGCAGCAACATGAACTCAAGAGTGCAAGTTTTGCAATAGCAGCATGTATGATGAGTATGAATGAACAATGCAGTAAAATGATAAAATATCTCAGTGAGTGTCAAAATATGTAATTGTTGGTTAGAGTTTCTGTAATTCTTGCAGTTTCTGTATTTCGCACCCTGTCTACAATGCAGTAAATAATACAAATAAAATAAAATTATAAAAAAAAGAATATTAATGATAATGTGTGTTCAAACTTTTGACTGGTACTGTACATTATGTAAAAACAAAAAAAAGTGTAGATAAATGATTTTTTTTCTAACAGTGACGGTCTGTAACGCGAAATGCATGCTTTCTTTCTTTCATTCATTCATTAAACTGGACACGCGCACGCACGCACACGCACGCAGCTCTTACGTCAATTCCGCGCGACGTCAAAGCGTGAGCCACGTGGGAGGCGCCTCCTGCTCGGCGGAGGTAAACATCTGCAGTCAGTTTTCTACCTCAATTACCGCCCCGTTCCTCACCCCACAAGCCCCGGACCGAGCCCCGCCGCACCGAGGACCCGTTCCCCTGCCCCGGCGTTTCCTCCAGATCATGCCCCACGACCCCGACCCTCCTCCGGCCAAGAAGTTTAAGCCGGGCTCGCCGTTCTCCCGCCTCGAGAAGAAGCCTGGCATGCTGCTGCCCAGGAAAGGAGCCGCTCCGCTCCTCCTGGACTCCCAGAGGAAACAGCTGCCCATCTACCAGGCCCGCTCCCAGCTCCTCAGCCAGCTGAGACAGCTCCACAACGCCGTGCTCATCGGTAACCCCGCACTACACACTGCTCCAGCTCTCTGGAGCTCAGCAACTTCTGTAGGGTTTATAGCTAGAGAAGAACTCAGGGGCAGGACAGGCTCAGTCTTCTTAAACCTTAAAACACTAATTTTCAGGGTAATTAGCTCTTCAGACACGTGTGCTAGTGTGTTTATGTATATTCAGCAGTGTTTTTATAAACACAAGGATGAAATTAATGCTCCTCGTTTAAGGTTTTATATTGGATCTGTCCGTTCCACCTTAAAAAAAACCTACTGCAGGGACGATGTTCCGCCTGTAGGTGGCGCTGCATGATTGCTTTTATTATTAATGTGAATGAAAGCCGTGGACATACAAGTACTATTACTACTGCTGCTACTACTTCTAAAGGCGATTATAATAAGAAGGAAAAAATAAGAATTTCTATAATTTAACTTTCTTTTAATTACAAAGTACTTGTACTTAGATTATTGAGATTATATAATATAGTACTTAATAGGATAAACCATATGACTTTTATATCCATATATACAGCAGGATCTTTATTATCTGTGTTTATTAGTACAAAGGTATAAAAAGTCACAAAGTGACATTTATTACCCTGCAGGTAGAAGTATAGATACTTTTTTTTAACTCAAGTAAAAGTGTAAAAATATTGGTTTTAAATCTGCTTAAAGTATAAAAGTAAAAGTAATGTAAGGGCGGAAGAAATGCCATTAGGGACAAAAGCTTAGCACCCACCTTTCCCCCAAATATAAATTTTTCTAAAAGCTATATTGACTAATGTTATATTAAAATGTTCCTGTTGATACATTTGGGATGTACTCGACTCCCTGTTTCTGATGCATATATACCCATTGAAAATGAATGCATTTTAGTACATAGTGTAAATATATTTTAAAAAAGCTTCGTATGGACATTTCATAGTTTGGAGTTCTCTTGACAGGGTTTGTATATTCAGTGAAAACCTGGAAATTAAAAACAGCAAGTTCCAGGCCTGGATAAGTTTTGAAAAAATAAAAGAAGTACTGATAGTAGAAATACTAATTCTATACTCACTTAAAGCTGGTTTAAATAATAGGCTGACCTAAGCATAGTACATTCAAATCAGGTGTCTTAAGAGTAAGACGTTCTTTGAGTTTATTTTTATTACTATTATTAATGATTGTTATTGTATTATTATTATTATTAATATTATTATTATTATTATTATTATTATTATTATTATTATACGTGTTAATTAATTAATTAATTACTGCTCTACTCCTAGGAGAGACTGGTTCAGGTAAAACCACACAGATTCCTCAGTACCTGTATGAAGCTGGAATTGGGCGGCAGGGCCTTATCGGGGTCACTCAGCCCCGGCGTGTGGCCGCCATCTCTCTGGCAGGAAGAGTGGCTCAGGAGAAGAACTGTTCTTTGGGAAAGCTGGTAAGTTTTACCTATTTTCACGTTTTTAAGAGTATATATGAATTTTCACTACTAAAAATGCGATTAGCCACATGGAGATTAATAGATCAGATTATTTAATTATTTAATTCACTAGAAGGTAGACATTGCTGCTGTTAACTTTGATTACTGTTAATAAGATCTCTCTGTTTTCCAGGTGGGCTACACTGTACGATTTGAGGACGTGACGTCGTCTGAGACCAAGATAAAGTTTATGACTGACGGTATGTTGCTCAGAGAAGCGATAGGAGACCCTCTGCTCCTGCGCTATACTGTGGTGATCCTGGACGAGGCTCACGAACGTACCATCCACACCGACGTCCTCTTCGGCGTGGTGAAGAGTGCCCAGCGCAAACGCAAAGAGCACAATAAGATACCTCTAAAGGTAAAGAACTAACACAGGGTGACTAATAACCTTGTTCTCATCCACTACTGTTTCGGTTTATCAGATAAACTCAACTGTTTGATCTTTAGGTCCTTGTGATGTCAGCCACCATGGATGTGGACCTGTTCTCTCAGTACTTTAATAAGTCCCCTGTACTGTACCTGGAGGGCAGGCAGCACCCCATACAGATATACTACACCAAGCAGCCCCAGTCTGATTACCTGCAGGCAGCTCTGGTCTCCATTTTTCAGATCCATCAGGTTTGTACCAGATTTTAAAAAGGTCTCTTAGGGCATTTTTTTACACCAGCACTATTTGGTGCATACTCTGGTTTGTTTGGCCAGGTGTGTACTAAACAACTTTTGTTGTATGAACGTGATCTGACCTCTACCTGAACCGACTATCAAATGTACTTCTTTTATTTGAGCTAAACTTTTGTCGTTCAGGTGCAGTTTAACCTGATTTACTACCCAGATATTTACCATGGCTATGATCCAGTGCTGTCTCTGCTGCTGCATCAGATTTGTGTGCTTGTCTCTCGTACCCACACATATCTTGGTGCAGCTGTGCAGCTATAGCTGCAAAAACAGCAAAAGCAAACCGCCTGTCCTATATTTTTACCTCCTCGACTAGAGCATGTACTTCAGACCAGCTGTTTGCTCTCCACTTGAGCAAAAGATGCTCCACATATGAGCTGCTAACACATCAATGTGGCGTGTGAGGCGTTTCAACAGGGACAGATTCATTCACATTACACACAGATACAGCTCACTTATATTTGTGAATGTGAACCGTCAAGATCTGATTAGAGCAATGTGGCTTGTAATATGAACGTAGGGCCATTTTTCAGGGGAAAACATGCTTGTGTGGTTTGTTAGGACGCATTTTGGTGTGTTTGGGTTTGTGGCTGTGGGAAACCAAACAGAGGGAGAAAACGCTTCAACTAAAAGAACTCATCAACTGATTAAGACCAGAGAAACAAAATACAGGTGTGAAAACACCCAAATTAAAAAGGGACCAGAGGTGAAAAGTACAGGAGACCCATGACATGCTGGTGGTTAAATTTTCTTTTTGGCCCCTTAGGAAGCCCCATCATCTCATGACATCCTGGTGTTCATGACTGGTCAGGAGGAGATCGAGGCGCTGGCTCGTACCTGTCGGGACATCGCCAAGCACCTGCCGGACACCTGTGGGCCAATGACTGTCATCCCCCTGTACGCCTCACTACCCCCCACCCAACAACTCAGGGTTTTCCAGCCTGCACCAAAGGTAACCACAGATACACAATCCTGCTGATGGACCATAATGACTTATAGAAAAAGACAATACAATTTTATAAGCTGTGCTGTTCTACATATTCTATTGGTGTAAATATACAAAAACTTAAATTATGCTCACAGTGTCCATACAGCTCAAATAATTGTCTCAATAACGTTGTACAAAATAAAATAACAATGGTAGTACAATTTAACAGTCTAATTTCTTACTTCCCCAGGATGTACGCTTTCTTTTTCATACCTGCTTTACTGAGACCTGTTAAGTTTGAAAGGGAAACGTTAAATTAATTACATTTTTTTGGATGGCATTGCACAGTCAGTTGAAATAGCTTATTACATCATGTTTATTTATGTTCTTTATCTCTCCGTCAGGGTTGTAGGAAAGTCATTCTATCAACCAACATCGCAGAGACGTCTATAACCATCTCTGGTATCAAATACGTCATCGACACAGGAATGGTGAAAGCAAAGCGCTATAATCCAGGTAAGTGTACGGTGTGTAAACTTATTATTTAAATTCAAGCAAGCAATCATATAAGAACCATAATTTTCTGTTGTAATATTTTGTTTTTGCTGTGTGTGTCTGTCAGACAGTGGTTTGGAGGTGTTGGCAGTGCAGCGGGTATCTAAAGCGCAGGCGTGGCAGCGAGCCGGCAGGGCGGGCAGAGAGGACTCGGGCTCCTGCTACCGCCTTTACACTGAGGAGGAGTTCGACAACCTGATCAGCATGACTGTACCTGAAATACAGAGGTGATGTATACAGACATTACGTATATTATAAAGAAATGTATTTATTGTAAACTTTATTATTCATTGTGCAAAATGTATACAGCTCTGAAAAATTAAGAGACCACATCAGTTTCTCTGATTTTGCTATTTATAAGTTGAGTTGAGTATTTTAGAAAATACATCATTTCTCCCAAATTCCAAATAAATATATTGTCATATAGAGCATTTATTTTCAAAAAATGAGAAATGGCTGAAATAACAAAAAAGATGCAGAGCTTTCAGACCTCAAATAATGCAAAGAAACAAGTTCAAGATTTTTAAGATTTCAGAAATCAGTATTTGCTGAAATAACCCTGGTTTTTAATCACAGTTTTCATGCATCTTGGCATCATGTTCTCCTCCACCAGTCTTACACACTGCTTTTGGATCATTTTATGCCACTCCTATTGCAAAAATGCAAGCAGTTCAGTTTGGTTTGATGGCTTGGGATCATCCATCTTCCTCTTGATTATATTCCAGAACTTTTCAATTTGGTAAAATCAAAGAAACTCATAATTGTTAAGTGGTCTCTTATTTGTTTCCAGAGCTTTATTTTGCTAAATTGTATGAAAACATTTATAGGGACTTAGAAGGCAGAAGATCTTTTTCCTTGTGGTGGTTTCTCATTTGGCTCATTTGTTTTTTTAATGGTTTTTAGGTGTAACTTAGCAGGAGTTGTTCTGCAGCTGCTGGCTCTGGGAGTTCCAGATGTGCTAAACTTTGACTTCATGTCCAAGCCTTCACCTGGTAAGAGCCTGATATTTTAATAATACTCATGTTAGGATGTCTTCTGCTGTTCTCATGATGATGTTGACTGTTGGAATGGTTGTCCTGGCACCCAGCACAGTTTGTTTTACCATACTAATTAACCAGATAGTTAATTAGTGATTTAAATCTGATGCATACACGCAAGCTGTGCTGGAGCAGCGTTGGACATTTGTATTATGGCTTCGACACAGTTTAGATGTTCGCCGTTTCTGGAACTGCATGTAATACAGAAATGTATAGGAGTGAAATGTATAAGCTGAAATACTGAGGCTTCTACCTGTGATTGGACAGAGTCGATGCGTATGGCAGTGGAGCAGCTGGATCTGCTTGGTGCAGTGGAGAGGAAGGATGATCAGGTGATTCTTACTCCTCTGGGTAAGAAAATGGCCTACTTCCCGCTGGAGCCCCGCTATGCCAAAGTAAGTTGGGATCATGTTCTGTATTTATGATTGAAACACATTACGACCTACAAGTTTCCACTTTTAGAAGCCAGTTTGAGTTCCAACTTGTGGCACCAGGTGGCGAACCTCACCAGGTGGTGAAGAGTGTGTTTGAAAGTCCAGTGCTTAAAATATTGCACACAGATTAGGAAGAACTTGGATGGTGGGAACATAGATCTTACTGCAGATGTAGGGGAAAACTTTTTAGAATGTAATAGATACATATTGGAGCAGAGGACTGCCAATTTCTTGCAGTTTGGGCATTTTTTTAAAAACCCGATACACATAAATCAACCCAAGAACATGTAAGAGATTGGTATGCTCCCTCATCTGCTGACTTTCTACAGAGAGTAGGAACAGATTCCTCTCTCAGACGAAGTCTGCTTGCAAATTGCTGTGTACTGTCCTCAACCAAAATGACAGAAATGGTGGATCATCATCTAATCTAGTGGGTGGGGCTTTGGTTCGGGTTGCACATTTTCTTACTGTGATGTCACAATAAGGGGTTTGTCCAAATGGTGGGAGTACGAAAGTATGCCAAAAGTGAGTTTTGCATATTGCGTCCCCTTTAACTACTGTATAAGCATATAAGCAAAACCAAAGTATACATACTTGTTAACGGGTTTGTCTCACTAACTAAACACAATGATTAATATTTAGATGAAATAATGATTAATGTTATTCCTATATGTAGTACGGTATGTTAAATATAATTATGGTGAGAGGTCTTGCAGTGTTTCAGACTGTTTTTTATGTCAACGCTTTAATGGATGTAATACGGATTGGCATTTTTGTTTAAATTTTTTTTAAATGACAGTAAAAACCTTTTGTCTTGTAGACCATCCTGATCTCTCCAGAGTTCTCCTGCACAGAGGAGGTTCTGACTATCCTTTCTCTGCTCTCTGTGGACTCTGTGCTCTATAACCCCCCTGCCCGCCGGGACGAGGTGCTTGCCGTGCGCAAAAAGTTCATCTCTAGTGAGGGAGACCACATGACGCTGCTCAACATCTACAGAGCCTTCAAGAAAGTCAGCGGCAATAAGGTAGGTGGTTTGCAGCAGTACATGAACTTTGTATTACTTGCCATAGCACATCAGTAAATGCAAATCTATGCAAACGCAGTATTACGACTAGTGTTCTGTAATTGAGTCATTGAGCACAGTAAGCTTTTACTGCAGTGAGCAAGAACATGACCATTTATAGCTTATAGTGTCTTCTATTAAGGATATAGTGTTTTACTTAGATTTTAACATTGTTTTTTCGCACTATAAGGCGCACTGTATTATAAGGCGCACTGTTAATAAACGTCAATTTGCAGGTCTATTTTCATGCATAAGGTGAACCGGGTTATAAGGTGCTTTATGCGACACTAGTAAGGAACAGGGGTGTCGCCATGTTTTCCTTCTAATTCAGCAGATCTTGCCGCTGGGTGGCGAGACCTGTAAAGTTAAACTTAGTTAAGTAAACCAAACTGTAATTATTAAAAAAAAAAACATTTTCTTAGTTAGACGAGTGCTGGATGTTAATGTACACATTTTTCTCTAACATTAACGGCTAGCTGCTAGCACTATTGCTACACTAAGGATCCCTGAGTGTTCTGGTAAGCCAGGGCAATATTAGCGAGAGGTTCGTCCCATGTAGTTTGTTTTAACATGATAAACGCGCAGACTACAGTCAGACATACTCACCTCTGAACGGTGAAAGAGCTAGCGCAGTTAGCGGGTAATGCTAATGCTGCTCCAGCAGTGCTAGCCAGGCTTATTCAAAGGCTACAGGCTGATACTCACCTCTGAACGGCAGTTAGCGGCTAATGCTAATACTGTTCCAGTCTCAGTGCTGGAGAACTAAACTGAAACTCCTGTATAACTCTGTACTTCTGCAGAGTGGCTTTACTGCTCCTTAATACCTGACTGGTAAAATTCATATATAAAGTGCACCGAGTTATAAGGCCCACTGACAATTTTTGAAAAAATGAAAGTATTTTGAGTGCTTCTAATAGTGTGAAAAATATGGTAAGTTAAATAATGTATCCTTATGTTTAACAGTGATGTGTATGGGTTTAATCTTTTCTACAGGAGTGGTGTAGAGAGAACTTTGTGAACAGCAGGAACATGGGCCTAGTGGCTGAGGTCCGATCTCAGCTGAGAGACATCTGCATTAAGGTTTGTGGGTTATGGGTTTACAGCTTTTTGTAATGTAATGAAGGACATTTGGTTTCTGTTTAGCACCCAGCTTGATGGGGCATTCTAATCTTAATCTTCATCACCTGTCTATTGTTCTGCAGCTGGGGCTGAAGCTGGAGTCTTCACAATCAGAGCTGGTGAACGTGCGACGCTGCCTGGCCCGCGGAATGTTCACCAACGCAGCCGAGCTACAGCCAGACGGCAGCTACGTGGCCCTGGACACCCACCAGCCCGTGTCCATCCACCCGTCCTCCGTCCTGTTCCAGGCCAAACCAGCCTACGTGGTCTTCAATGAGCTCCTGCACACGTCTCGCTGCTACATGAGGGACCTGTGCCTGGTGGATTCCGACTGGCTGCAGGAAGCCGCGCCCGAGTACTTCCGGCGGAAGCTCCGCACGACCAGGAGCTAGTGCTTTCAGGGGCCACCAAGGGGACCAGGGGCCAGAACACAATAATGCTGCTTTGATCAGCCTTCAAAGGAATGTTCTTCACAGGAATGTTCTTCACAGGGATGTTCTTCACAGGAATGTTCTTCAGTTATTAGATGTCACGATAACTGCATACCTTTGCTCCACCTTTTTCTTTTCTTCACAAGCTTGTGGACACTGAAGGCCAATGATTTAGGAGCGTTTAAGGACACTTGTTGAGTGGAGCATCAAAACAGTTCGACAGTTGGCCGATTCACACATTTGGAGTGAATTGGAGTTTTTGTACAAACTTCTTTGCAGGTCCACTAAAGGGTGCGTTTGACTATTTGTGGAGTTAAGCTGTTTTTGAACCAGGAGCCCTTTCTACTTGATGATGATGATGATGATGATGATGAGGACCTTGAGATGCCATACCTGTTCCAAATATTACTCTACTGAACGTAGTGTAGGGTTAGTTGGATGCACATTAGGTAAGTCTTTGCCAGAGAGTACGTTTAAATGCATGTTCATAATCTGATTACTGCAGATAATCTGATTTATAATATTTATTTCACAACTACTTGAATAAAGAGAGCTGAATTTTAGCTCAGTAACTGTAATTCTTGGTCCATGTTAGGGCTGGGCAATATGATAAAAGAAAAGTCACATCTCAATATAGCATAGAGAAATGGTAATAGTACAGTAAGATATGATAAACTTAATTTAACAAAGGTAACAGATATAATGTTATATTTATTTGTAACATAAAAGCTAGCGTTTTGTGTGGTTAGCGGCTAATGCTAATAGTGCTGGAAAATTAACCTGAAACCCCGGTTTAACACTGTACTTCAGCGGAGTGGCTTTACTGCTGCTTACAACCGGACTGGTAAAATTCATACAACACAAGGCACACCGGATTGTGAGATGCACTGATGATTTTTACAAAAAATTAAGGATTTTAATTGCACCTTATAGAAAATTGTGTAAAAAGTACGGTACCCAATTTCATATAAATGCATTGATTGGATTTAATTACTGACAAACTCAGATTATTGATATGTTCTGCAGTAATCGGATTATGAAGTGCATGTAGACACTCTCAGTTTTCATCCACAGCTCAGTTGGATCCACAAAACTGATCTGTCTTCTTTATCTTTTTGGATACAATTCGCCTGTAAGCCAATACAGTACCTGGACCAGCTTTGGCGGGATAGAGTCTGATCTTAATCAGTTTTCAACAGCCCATGTGAAAACTGACTTCGGGTTTTTTTGGCTCATAACTTGAAAGACTGAGTTTATGCTTTGGTTGTAGCAGATGCCTTACTGCTAGAACTCTAACTCTTAACAGCCTATTGCCATACATCAACACCGATGGAAAGACACACAGTTATTGTACATTGTGTTTCAGGCCATGCTGTTTTTATACCAAGACTGTAACATACTGACATTGAAATATTTTCTGCCACAGCTGTCCAACAGCTGTTAATTATACAGCTCTATAATTATAGAATAAATCGGTTTTAAACACAGTGCTTAAATGCCAACAAGAGACGTGCATATAGTTTAGTAATATATATATATGGAGTATTTATTTCATAGAGGGAAGAGGATATTGCAAGTGCTTTCTATTCCTAACAATAGAGTCCTATTGTGTAGGGTGTGGTGGTAGTGTTATGCAATTTCTGGTTTGATAGGTTGATATAATTGTCTAAAGCTGAAGCCAAGCCTGAAGCTCCACAACAATTACATACAGTTATAAAGAAGGTAAAGTAGTGATAGATTAAAAAAACAAAAAAAAAATTAAATGCTATTAGCCAGGATTCACCCTGCATGTACCCTCCCACCCATGTGCATGTTTAAAAAAAAAAGCAATACTTTAGTCTATTTTGTTAAAATATTTGATATGATAAAACCATGTCTCAGGCTTCAGGCAGCATATTTATAACTAGGGCTGCACAATATGTTGTTTGTTTTAGAACCATTTTAGCAATGTGAGCATGACATGCCTTCTGACATGCTCTGTTACCACAGATCACATTTGAACCCAGTGATTTCCTTGGTGTTTGAGTTATAAACACTGACCTTAGCTTGGGTTTAGTGTCTCTCTAGGGCTTGACACTGTCTTAATGAATTCTTACACCCCCCAAACAAAGCATTCCGAAACCATAATGCTACCGCCACCAAGCTTCACGGTTGGTTCGTATTTTTAAGGAGCAGTGTTTGGGTTTTGCCTATGCATGAATTGGTCCAGGTCAACCAAAAAGCTTTACACTAAATACTTTTTCCAGACTTTTAGACCCATTCGGACCATTTGGCTCTGATTGTAGTTTGGTGAAGCCGTAAAGCCTTAGGCTACGTTTTAATGGTGCGCAATAGACACATTGCAGTACATGCAGTGTTACATGAAATTAAATCTGACAAGAATTGAAGCTTGAATACACAGTGTGTATTACTAATATCATCACATTGAATTATGTTGAATTGTTAGTAGTAAAATTCTAGATTGTATTTTTTTTTACTCTCAATATGTCAAATTCAACTTGCTACATTCTGCTTTATAGAAAAAGAACATTTCTACTGTTCTTATTTTCAGTGGGTGATATAGCCCTAAAATAATATCACGATATTTCAGTGTATTTTTGTGATATTTTTGTATACACTGCTGCATTAGTATGAATATTACATTTTATTTGGTGATATTATTGCATACGATATGATATGGCACACCCCTAACTGAGATTTTCACCGGATTCTAACAGACGTCAATGATCCAGAATGTCATGATACTAATAATGCCCTCCAAATATCTCCATATATCCAGAATTAATGTATAATAAATGATACTGGACAGATATAATCTATCTGTAGTAGATAACTATTGGGGAAAAAGAACAGTGTGAATTTTTCTTTTGTTCCAAACAGCAAAACATTTATGATATATGGCACACCCATATTACCACAGGCAAATATCTGGCCATTATCATTTATTTTACTCTAATTTTTAATATACAGCATGTCTCATTTAAGATCACTACATGTTGGACAATTGACTTTTTACTGAAAATTTGTATGTTTTTTAACATTTCAACATCCACCACAGACAAAAGTTTAAATTGGTCCAATATTGTTAACATCTAACCATCGAACCATGAGAAAAAAAATATTTTTAATTATCACAATACATATATTGCAATAGCAAATTTCACAAATTCATTTTTACCCAATATTGTGCAGCCCTACTTTCTATAATGCAGTGCTTCCCATTCTGAGAATGGGTTTCTCTACAACAGAGCATATAACATTTAAACCATGCTGATCATCTCTTAACCATTTAATTTAAATACATTTGAATAAACTTCTGTGTCATTCCGCTTTGATAAATCTCCAGAACTCTAGTCTTAGTCTTATACTGGGGGCTGCATTACCTGCTAAATTCTTAAAGAATCTAGTGCTGCTTTTGGCTTAGATAATAAGAATGTGGCAGATTCAGCAGCAGTGGTTTTAGACGTCGGCCTCGATTAGCTATGCATGCCTTTCTTTAGTACTGTAGTATTTGTATACTACTGATGTCCAGACACACGTTCTGCTTGTTCTGATACCTTTTACGTTCCCACAGCTTGTGACAGATCATTGCACATCACATTGAAGTATTTCTGTATCGATATGCTATGCATGATGAACAAAATATGACCACTCAGGTTTCTAAAGGTACACTGAATGTACCTCAGATATATTTAATATAGATGTAGGGATTCTTTTTTTCTTTTAAAACAACAGAGTTTTGGTTATGAATTATTGCATGTGGGTTAGTGATGCACATTCTTACCTTAAGAGTAGGTTCTGAATACTCACAGTATCCACAGTATGATTAACCTTTTTACATTTCAAATATGCTTGGATTTTTTTGAGGTATTGTTTTTTTTCTGTGTTCTTTCTTTTAAATGGATCAAATGATTCCTCTCACAATTTGGTTCTGCTTTTATTTTATTTATTTTTTTATTTACTTATTTGAGTGTTTTAGGTTAAAATCAGCTACCAAAAAAACATGTATTCAGGCAAAACTAACCAGCTACATTATTGCTGCAGTTTGAAGGAGGGAACAGTTCCTTTTTTTCTTTCCTGTTAAAAAAAAAAAAGATATTCCACATGCTTTTTTTTTCTATGAGGAAGGGTTTATTTTTTTTTCTTTTTTTTTTCTTTTGGAGAAGTGAGAAGAGTCATTTTGGTGAGGCAAGAACACTGAAGAGTTGCTTTGCTACAAGATGCTTGAACTTTTCTTAATTAAAAATTATTTCAAGCGAATTCTTTGACTGATTCTGTATTTTTGCACATTAAACATTAAACAACATTACAATTTCAATTACAATTACATCTCAATTAAAACAAGGATGAGGAAAAGTGGCCAAAAGAGCACAAATAACAGTGCGAGACATTGTGTGTTCGAATCCCCATTAAAGCTGCCTCTCTATCAGCAGCCAGAGTCTGAGAGAGCACAATTGGCCTAGCTTTCTCTGGGTCGGTGGACAGACTTTTCTCCTCACATCACCCTAGTTGCACTAGCAGCAACTGCAAAAAAGGCAGTAGCTGCAAATTTGTGGGGGATTTGAGAGACAGAAACAAAACAAAGAAACAGAGACTAAGAACAAGCAGACGAACCATACAGCACAATAGCAGCTAGACTCATTCACAAAACGATAGGCTTTTGTTGGAAGCTAGCCAAAATGGTGGGTTGCTTTGGTTGCTTAGCAACCATGCTAGCTAACTTAGTAGGGCTAAAGGATGACGTGTAGCTGCTTATGTGTTAAAATGTGCTAAAATGATGATTGAATTAAGTCACGTTTGTAGGTAAAATTCAACATTTAAAGTATTATTTGTATCACCTATACACAACATGGGCTGATACTATTATATGTAGAGAACCGAAAATGTAGGAATCAAACTTTAAGGCTAAGTAACTACTGATGCCTATGTTAATGTCAGAACAAGATACTCGAAAACTGATCTGATAACCTTGACTGATCCTGGATCAGCATTTCTACTCTGAGACGTTTGATAAATATGGGCCCTTTTGCATCAACAACTCTGTCCTCAGAAATGCTATATAGATCTACTGGTGCTCAGAAATGCTATATCGATCTAAATATATATAAAAGTTGGCATTGGCTGAACAACACCTGTTGTGGCTGTGCACGTATCACTATTACAGCTTATGACTGTTCAGCAATACGGGATCGTGCACTTCCCTGAATACTGTACTCAGCATTTCCTGTGCCAAGTGACACAGTTGCCGTAGTACGAGGATGTTTGAGACAGCGATATTTTTATTTGTCGGTCATGTCAGCTTCTTGCTTCTTACGTAGCCCAGTTCTTTACAGTGGAAAAAAACTGCGTCCAGATTATGTGGATTTATAATATGAAGGTAAACAAGAGAATAACTACTTATTTAATGACAAATCAGTAAACTGGAGTGCTGTTGTTTTGTTTAATCTTTAAGCCACCATAATTAACCCAACAGTTCATTAGGAGCTACATTATATGTATAAAAAAGTATTGGGACACCTACATTCTAAACTCATAGTCATTAGTGTGGAGTTAGTACCCCTTTTCAGTTCCAACAGCAGGTATGGAGCTCTGCAGTTATAATATCAGCAGAAAATTGAATATTAGACCATTTAGACTATTTCTATTGATGAAAGAAAACACAGTCCTTACTGACACTGTATCTTCTATAATAAGGTACCAACTTTGTGTGTGGATACAGTACGAGATCACTGGCACACAGGTCCATTACAGAAAACCAGCCAATTTATTTCCTATAGATAATGAGAGGTTTGAAAATGGTAAAAAAGGTAGTCTTTTTTAATGTCTTTTATGATTATGTGATGTGGTGTGGTGTGCTAGCATACATAGGAAATTAAACCTAGTCCACCACAGATAAAGTGGTGTTACTTATTGCAATATACCCATTATTGATTGATTTACAAATCCAAACCAATGTCCTAAGTGCAACAAAGCATCTGATACAAAATAGTTAATAGTAATACTGCAATATAGGGAGAAAACAGTGTGCATATCAAATTTCATCCACTTTTATGTTAAGAGCAGAAAAAAAGAAATACAAGCATGAAATTGGCTTTTTATTCTCCAGTTCCACCTTAAAAATAGGGAACTACAGACTCAACTGAGGCCAGAAGATCACAGAGCATAACATGCAGAGCAGGTTAAACAATAGACTGTGAGCTTGTGAGTCATTAATATATAATATGTAATGTAACACTCTTTACTGAGGTACAACAAGACACCACACAACTGTTAAACTCTTTCAAACCTTTATTTCTTTAAAGTGACTCAGAACTTGTAAAATCCACAAACACCACTTACAGTACACATTTATGGGGCCTAAGCCCCGAACATAATGCGATATTCATGTGCGCAGCTGCAACCCGACACTGTGCAGAATCCAGTTCCAGTGACCGCTTAAGGAAAAAGGGGTTTGCAAGGGTCACTGGCACCACTGGTATCCCGTGTTTGGTAGGTCAGCAAAGGCGAACAAACATTTGGACCACAATCCGTTTCTCGTTTCAACTCCAGTCTGTGCAGGTCGGCTCTGTAGGGGGGAGGGAGGACAGAAAAAAAAAATCAATATTTAAATGTCTTGGACATGGAAATGAGAGTATGTGGGCCCGAGACAGTAACTCTTTTTAAATGAACGACATATTGTCCAAGAAACTAGTGCCATAAACAATATATCAGTCATTTTAAAACATGGAGAGTGGAATCAGAATCTAAAAGCGTATATATGCCAAATAACAAAACAACCTTCTATTTCTAAACCTAAAAAAAAAAAAAAACTTAACAATGCTCTTCTAATCAAGAGGAGAATCAGGAGAATATGGGATATATTTTGTACCAGTTAAAGAAAGAGGTTAGGCCTAGGCATAGGTGGCAAGCATAATAATAATAATAATAATAATAATAATAATAATAATAATAATAATAATAATAATAAAACGTATTAAGTATTATTATTGCAGTTGATTTGTTTCCTTTTATTGTAGGTGAATCTACAGTAAAAAAAAAATAAAAAAAATAATTATTAATATGTGTGTATGTTGTTTCATGTTGACACACACACACACACACACACACACAAACACACACACACACAAACACACACACACACACACACACCTACCTACCTTAGTTGACCTTTCCTGTTAACCAGCTCGTCTAAGCAGTGTTATTAAACTAACAGTAGGGTAGGAATACATGCATTTAAATTCATGCTGGATACAGTTGTAGCTAGATGTTTTCATACTGTATTCTAAAACCAAATAAACAAGGTTTTTCCCCCAATGGTGGAAAAAAAAAAGTCATGTTAACAGGGCTCTTTATGCTTCAACTAAAACAATTGGAAACACTGAGGTCAGGCCTACCTTTTAGTGTACTGTGAGTAATTTAGCTATAAAACACGAACATGAATACTGAATATTGTGAATAAGCATAAATAATTGCAAAAATCTTATTAAACCAGATTTCAAGTGCTATAAAACCAGCAAATCAAACTGTTATCAAATGACACCGTTAAATTCTTAAAGCTGAAATATCCATTTTGTTTTGCAAAACCATAATTTGACATGCTCATTTATGTCATCCATGTATCTGTGTATCTATATTTTAGTGTTTAAATTAATAAATCAAGTAAAAAGCAGGAATAAGGTCTAATAATGGGGATTAAAGGGACGTAAAAACATTTTCCTGGTGTTTTTGTTAAGATGGCTGCTGTTACACAACAGGGTGTGAGGAAGAAGAGGCGGAGAGGAAGATGAACATGCCCTGACATGTTTCTGCAGCCTGGAAAACAGAGAAAATGAGACAAAACACGATAAAAACCCGGTTTAAAGAGTGAATCTCACCGTAACGCGGCTCTCAGGAGGAGCAGCTCTTGGTCCTCCTGCGCTTCAGCTCGCTGTTGTGGAATTTCTCCAGGATTTTGCGCTCGTGTCCGGCGGGGCAGTGGCGGTTAGTGTGGAGCCCGATCTCCCGCTTGGTGCGGCCTTTCCCCCCGGCGTGGCAGGAGTACTCCTGCAGGTTATAATAGTCATACTGGTCGTAGTGCGCCTCCTCAAACAGAGCCAGTCTCTCGATATCTGTGGCCATTTCTACTGCAGAGCGCTGCTTATCCCTCTATATAATCCCTATATCTCTCCCTCAGACTCCCTAACTCTCTTCCTGCTGCTCTTTCTGTGAGTAAACAACGGCTGATGTCACGCAGTTTTCAATAACACCAAAGTCACGTGGGCTCGACGTGCTCGGGCGCTGATTGGACACGGCCTGACATAGCTAGTATAAACACGCCCACTTCCAGAAGTCACGTGCTTTCCCAACAGAAAAATAATAACACTGCATTCTGGCAGATAATATTAATAATAATAATAATTAGCTTTATTTATATAGCACCTTTCATACAGTTAACAGCTGCTCAAAGTACTGACAGGTAAACAGAACAGTACAATTAAGAAAAAAAAGTAAATTAAAACAATTAGGATTATTATAACTAAAATGAACTAACTGTCAATCAAGATAAGAAACAATAATAATTATTATTAATATTGTTATTACAATACATATTATAATATTAATAATAATGTAAACAATACTACTACTACTACTACTACTACTACTAATAATAATAATAATAATAATAATAATAATAATAATAATAATAATGCAGCTCAAAGTGTTGCACATACGGACAGAGGAACAGAAAAGTAAAATTTAAATAAAAGAAACAAGTCAATTTAAACAATTTAGATTATTAAAGGTAAAATGATGTAATTGCCATATCAAGATAAGAGACAATAATAATTATTATTAATACTGTTATTACAATCATATTATAATAATACATATTATAATATTAATAATAATGACAAAAATACTACTACTACCACTAATAATAATAATAATAATAATAATAATAATAATAAAGCTCATTAATAATAATAATAATAATAATAATAATAATAATAATAATAATAATAATAATAAAGTGTTGCACATACGGACCGAGGAACAGAAAAGTAAAATTTAAATAAAAGAAACAAGTAAATTAAAACAATTAAGATTATTAAAAGTAAAATGAAGTAATTGCCATGACAAAACAAGACACAATACTACTACTACTATACCCCTAGTATTTAAATTCAATTCAATCTTTATTGTCATTCAGCACTACATCAAGATGCATTGCAGAACGAAATTACGTTGCATCAAGTCACGGACAAAAAACACAATACAAGGATACTGATATAAGGATACACTCGAGAAAAAAAAACACACACATCATATTGCACCATCTTATATTGCACTAATATATTGCACCTTAGGTAGTGCTTAAAATTGTGTGGTGTTCAGCAGCCTAATGGCCTACTACTACTACTACTACTACTAATAATAATAATAATAATAATAAGAAGAAGAAGAAGAAGAAGAAGAAGAAGAAGAAAAAGAAAAAATATATTTCATTTATATACTATTCATTTACTAAAATGCAGCTCAAAGTGCTGCACATGCGCACAGTGAACAGAACAGAAAAATTTTGAAACTAATGTTATGCTATATGTTGGATCATTGACTTTGTCTGTAATCTGGTTAAAAAAACACTTATATATGTATGTTTTACCATATACAGCCCTGGAAAAAAAATAAGAGATCACTTCAGTTTCTGAATCAGTTTTTCTGAATTTGCTATTTTTAGGTATATGTTTGAGTAAAATTAACATTGTTGTTTTATACTATAAACTACGAATACAATTTCTCCCAAATGGAATATTCTCCACACAGAAATATTGTCATTTATAGCATGTATTTGCAGAAAATGAGAAATGGCTGAAATAACAAAAAAAGATTTCAGACCTCAAATAATGCAACGAAAACAAGTTCATATTCATAAAGTTCATAAATTAATATTTGATAGGATAACTTTGGTTTTTAATCACAGTTTTCATGCATCTTGGCATGTTCATTACATTACGTTACATTACATTTGGCAGACGCTTTTGTCCAAAGCGACTTACAATAGTCAAGTACAATGTAAAATAAGTTTAAAGGTAAAACATCTTTGGATAGGGATAAAAGGAGGACAAAGGGGAATAATAGGATAGAGGAGTGAAGGAGAGGAAGAAGGAAATGAGGTTAGAAGTAGTTAGTGTGTTAGAGGTGTTAAGAGAGTAAGTGCTCTTTGAAGAGCTCTGTCTTCAGGAGTTTCTTAAAGATAGCGAGAGATTCTCCTGATCTGGTAGTGGAGGGTAGTTTGTTCCACCATTGGGGAACTCTGTATGAGAACAGTCTGGATTGCTTTGTGTGAATGTTTGGCAAAGCGAGGCGACGTTCACTGGAGGAGCGCAGCGGCCGGGAGGTAGCGTAAGCCTTCAGGAGCGAGTGCAGGTAGGAAGGAGCCTGTTCTGACATCACCTTGTAGGCGATTGTAAGAGTTTTGAATTTGATGCGAGCATCAACTGGTAGCCAATGGAGCTCAATGAGCAGCGGGGTGACATGTGCCCATTTTGGCTGGTTGAAGACCAGACGTGCTGCTGCGTTCTGGATCATCTGGAGTGGTTTTACTACACAGGCCGGGAGGCCAGTTAGCAGGGCATTGCAGTAGTCGAGGCGTGAGATGACGACCGCTTGCACCAGGAGTTGGGTGGCCTGTTGCGTCAGGAACGGTCTAATTTTTCGGATGTTATAGAGCGCAAAGCGGCAGGACCGAGCAACTGAGGCCACATGGTGCGTGAAGGAGAGTTGGTCATCAACCATGACACCCAGGTTCCTAGCAACCTTTGTCGGTGAGAGAGAGAGAGAGTCGATACTTATAGAGAATTTGTGTTGAAAAGATGGTTTTGCTGGTATAACCAGAAGTTCAGTCTTTGAGAGATTTAATTGAAGGTGATGCTCCCTCATCCATGAGGATATGTCAGAGAGACACTGCGAAATCCGTGCAGAGATTGAGTGATCTTCAGGTGAGAACGACAGGTATAGCTGGGTGTCATCAGCAAAGCAATGGTAGGTAAATCCGTGTGAGCGGATAACCTGACCAAGAGAGGTGGTGTATATGGAGAAGAGAAGGGGTCCCAGTACCGAACCTTGGGGAACCCCAGTGGATAAGGAGCGGGCTGAGGACAGCTGTCCTTGCCACGACACCTTGAACGAGCGCCCAGTGAGGTATGATCTGAACCATGACAGCACATTATCTGCGATCCCCATGTTTGAGAGTATAGTTAGGAGGAAGTCATGGTTGACTGTGTCAAATGCGGCTGAGAGGTCCAGCAGAATGAGCACTGAGGGCTGACCTGCAGCTCTGGCAGTTTTCAACGCTTCAGTCACAGACAACAGAGCCGTCTCGGTAGAATGTCCTTTTTTGAACCCAGATTGGTTCTGGTCCAGAAGGTCATTCTGGGAGAGGAAGCCAGAGACCTGATTTAAAACTGCTCTTTCTAGTGTTTTAGAGAGAAAGGGTAGCAGTGAGACCGGTCTGTAGTTGTCAACCTGGGCGGGGTTGAGAGAAGGCTTTTTAAGCAGTGGTGTCACATGTGCTTGTTTGAAAGCAGTGGGGAATACACCAGAAGTTAAAGAGGCATTGATCGTGTGAGTGATAGCCGGAATGATTGCAGGTGCGATAGTTTGCAGTAGGTTTGAAGGAATTGGGTCAAGCGGACACGTAGTAGGACGGCTACGTGTTAGGAGAGCCAGTGTCTCGTTCTCAGTGAGAGGAGTGAACGAGGAGAAAGCAACGCCTTCGGTGGAGGGACACCGGGCAGTAGAGGATGCAGTAGGACTGCTACATTGTGCATCAGTAAACTGGTTGCTGATGGCCGCCACTTTGCCAGTAAAGAATGAGGCAAGTGTTTCAGCCGTAAGGCATGTAGCCGGAGGAGGAGGCGGAGGGTTGAGTAGTGATTTAAATGTAGCAAATAGTTTCCGGGAGTCTTTGAGAGAGCAGAATTTATTGTGATAAAATTCAGCTTTAGCAGTAGTGAGGTTGGCTGAGAAAGAAGCCAGGAGCAGTTGGTAATTTTTTAGGTCTGCTTGTTTTTGGGTTTTTTGCCATTTTCTTTCGGCAGCTCGGAGTTTGGAGCGTAGTTCCCTGAGTGTGTCATTTTTAAGCCATGGCTGCGGTTTGTTTGAGCTAATGGCTCGAGATGTAAGAGGACAGAAGTTGTCCAAACAGGAGCTTAGTGTGGAGCAGAGAGTGTCAGTGGCATCATTTACATTGAGTGATGAAAATGAGCCTGGTGGAGGCATATTGTCAGTCACCAGCGAGGAGTACTGGTCTGCTGAGAGATCTCGAAGATTTCGGCGGAACGAGACCATAGTAGGAGTAGCTGTGGGTTTATTTGAAATATGAACATTGAGTTTCATAAAGTAGTGATCTGAGACGTGCAAAGGAGTGACAGTTAGAGAGTCGGTGTCACAGTTACGAGTGAAGATCAGGTCTAGTTGTTTGCCAGCTTTATGTGTTGGAGGGCTGGGGACCTGCTCCAGTTCGAAAGACTGCATGAGGGATAGGAAGTCTGTGAAGCTGGTACTGTCATGGTGGATGTTCATATCCCCTAGAATGAGCATGGGACAATCTTGCTCCTCCACCATTCTTACACGCTGCTTTTGGATAAGTCTTGGTGCAAAGGAATTTAGTAGTCCAGCTTGGTTTGATGGCTTGTGATCATCCATCTTCCATCATTGTAATACAATGGTGTAATACACTTGTAGCTCTAAACAATAAGAACAATTCGAAAACATTTACAAATACCCTTGTATTATCTTTGAATAAATATGTTATCTCAAAACAGTAGTGCATTTTTACACAATGCACTTGAAGGCTGTTTATAATTATGACCACTGATTTGTCTCCTAGGTCTATTTATGCACTTACTAATTAAGATTTATTTTCAGTGTAATCTAAGCCTATTACTGCATCTGACAGGCTGAAACATTGTACCACTGGAAATATTACACAAATCCATTAAAGAGTTCTGTGGGTGTGCTGTGGTGTTGTAATAGTGCAGCTAGATGTATTTAATGGGAACGTAAGGTTTTTACAGTTGTGGTCAGATGTTTACATACTGTACATTCTGCATGGTGCTTAATGTCAGTGCAATATTGGGCACTAAGTGGGTTAAACTATTGGTGCCACCAGAGTGCAGCCTTTCATGGTTATCTGAGCTAAATAATAAGATGTTTTGTAATTAGACCCTGCTAATGTAGTCATACTGATAAATGCTATAATACTCTCTTCAAGTGTTGATATACACTTAATTGGGACCCATACAGCATCTCCTCAGTATAGAGGATAATGCAGAAGTTTGGTTGGTGGACCTCAGGTTGGCTTTTAGCACCACTGTGCCAGACTTCCTGCAGGTCAGAATCTCCCGGCTGGTTGTGCCAGATTCCATCTGTCAGGTGATATGTTATGTTATGTTTCTGGCTATTTTTTAGGCTACCTTTCCTGGAATGTTTCTAGACATTTCTAAACATTTGTATAACATTTTTGTACAATAAATGTAAAATACTGTAATATGTTTGTCGTTTTTCATATGACAAGGTAAACAATAGACAATTATTTGATACCCAAATCACCTTCTTTTTTGTAGACCTAACCTTACACTTTATAACGTATCAAGGTTAACACTACATTTTATTCGGAAATTCGGAGTCTAGACGAAGAGCGGAGAGACACACAGTCCAAGCTGCTTGAGGTCTAGTGTGAAGTTTCCACAATCAGTGAAGGTTTGGAGAGTAATGTCATCTGCTGGTGTTGATCCACTGTGTTTTATCAAGTTGAAAGTCAGTGCAGTGTTTCCCAGAAAATCTTACAGCACTTCATGTTTCCCTCTGCTGACAACTTTTATGGAGATGTGAGACACTGATTTCTGGGTTTTCATTGGCTGTAAACCAAAATCATCAACAATAAAATAAATAAACACTTAAAGTAGATCACTCTGTGTAATACATCTATATGATATACGTGTTTTATATTATTGAATTACTGCACTAAACTGATGCACTACTATATTTTATTATACATTTAGGAGACTGGGACTTGAACAGAATGTGGTTCATAGGTTGGTGATTTCCACCAGGTGGCAGTGTGGTATACTGATGAATTTCTACTGGAGCTTTGTGATACAAGAAGTGGGTACCAAGGCCTAGACCCACAAGCCAAAGGTATTAGTTAAATAATGATTACTGTAAACATACAAATACCCAACCAAAAGTACAGAGACTGATAAAAAGCACTGGATCCCTAACCCATTCCAACATACTGCACATCAGTGCTTTCACTAATAAGAGTGTCCACAAACATTTGGACATAATGTATCAGTCTTAAAGACAAATATATTTTTAATTTCTTATTATTATTTATCTCATTGTTATTTTTTTTTTGCAATTGTTCAGCTTTCAATACTGTTCCAATTTCATATTGTCCAGTCTGATTGTGTTATATGGAGTTGTATTCATCTCTTGGACACATGCATTTATTCACCCATTACACTTTTTTACATCTCATGCCCCTCTATATGATCCCATTATTTTTTATAAGTGCCCATCTACTGTACTTGTGTTCGACTGATGAAAACAGTTTTAAAAAGAACAAATCAATGCACTTTTCCGACCTGCACTCTTTTATTTATTTTTTAATTTTCATCCCCATTTACTCCCTTTCATTCCCAGAGGATCAGTGTCCAACAGCCACGGAACTTTATGTACATCCTCAGGACAGGCCACCAATTAATATCTAGAGTTTTGTTTGCTCTGCGGGTCTTCAAGTTCTAATTCATAGCCATACAGACAGCACTCATCTATTTGTAATTCTTTCATCCCTCATTACTACAATTTACTTTCATTCATTTTTGCACATGCTCAAGCTATAGAGTTTCTGTGTCCTGACAGCCACCAAAGTTCAAATCATTGCTGCCCAAAGACAATGACGTATCTCCCTCCAAAACAGCAACTTTGCAGGAGAGAGATGAAACCTTTTTAACTTTCAATGGAAGTCAATGTAAAAAGTGTCTATCTGTCATTTTGGTCATTTCTACAAGTCCACTCATCAAGCCATTTTGAAAAAGTTTAGGTGACAGTGCAAAAATCAACAAAAAGTATTGAGATGCCTGTTTATTATTGGACAGCGATAAGTCCCCCAGGGCTGGTAACTAAATTCTAGTTCACAGTCTTACTGATCTACACTCATCAATTAGTTGTTTTTTCATCCCTTGTTCCTCCCACTTATTTTTGCACATGCCCAAAGCCAAAGAGTTTCTTTCTGTGTTTCAACAGCCATCAAAGTTCATGTTCTTCCCCAGGGAACATAACTGAACTATAATACACATATATACTGACCTGCACTCATCTGCTCGTTACTCATCCCTTGTAACTCTCCCCTTTGTCCGACAGCCACCAAATTGCACAATTTTACTGACCTGCACTCATCTATATGTTGTTTTTTTATCCCTTGTTCTTCCCAATCATTTTTCAAACTATTCAACCATAGAGCTTATGTGTTGTAATGGGTGAAAGTGTGTGGTGGAGAAGCTAGGAGGAAAAATACACAGGTTCCTGGCCTCTCTGGAGGCACGCACTCAGGAAACACTCTGTGAGGAATAGGAGATGTGTTTAATGAGGCAAAGTCACCCATGTATCTCACCATTACTGTCTGGATAACTAGGATAGGCACATCAGACCAGAAGCCATGCTACAGCTAGCTCCAGCATGCATGCGCAGTAGTACAATACATGTAAAACCACCGTTACAGTGTCCTGATCCTAATATTATGTGTTCTTAAGCCAAATTAATCCATAAAGACGGGTCACAGGCCCTTTAAAGAAGAAATCTGATGTGAAATGGACTTGGGGTGTAGTGAAACATGATAACGAGCATTCTGAATAAGAGGGCTTTTAGCCGTTGCTCTCAACAAGCTTACAATGCAAGCAATCATGACTTATGTTCAATAAAATAGCTATTTGTACACTGTCACTCACCGTAATTACACTTTGGGCGTACATTTCCATGGAGATCCATGTAAACACAACATTGATTGGAAATGGAGGAGCTACTGAATGTGATGTCATGTGACAGGGAAAGCCAAAAAACTCACTGGTCCTCCTGTTTTTTTAAAATTGCAGTCGAAATGCAGGATTTTTATCACTGAGTTGGAGTGTTAAATATTTTTTACAGACTTTTGACTTTTGAGGGCTTTTGAGACATATTTCACCATTGTTTCTTTTGGGTTTAGAATGCAGAAGAGAATACCTGGGGTAATTTTCTCTTTTATAGGGGGGTCCTCTGTGATTTTATTCCCGTCTGGAACGACCATGTAAGTATTTTTCGCATGCGTCCTGAATTACCTACTGTTTTTCACTGAAATCTGTGGTCCTCCGGTAATTTTAGTCTCGTCCATACTGACATCTGAGTTTCGTCACCTCGTGTTAAATAAAATAACTATTTGTCCACTGTCACGCACCGTAATTACACTTTGTGGCGTACATTTCCACGGAGATCCATGTAAACACAACATTGATTGGAAATGGAGGAGCTACTGAATGCGATGTCATGTGACAGGGAAAGCCAAAAAACTCACTGGTCCTCCTGTTTTTTTTTAAATTGCAGTCGAAATGCAGGATTTTTATCACTGAGTTGGAGTGTTAAATATTTTTTACAGACTTTTGACTTTTGAGGGCTTTTTACACATATTTCACCATTGTTTCTTTTGGGTTTAGAATGCAGAAGAGAATACCTGGGGTAATTCTCTCTTTTATAGGGGGGTCCTCTGTGATTTTATTCCCGTCTGGAACGACCATGTAAGTATTTTTCGCATGCGTCCTGAATTACCTACTGTTTTTCACTGAAATCTGTGGTCCTCCGGTAATTTTAGTCTCGTCCATACTGACATCTGAGTTTCGTCACCTCGTGTTAAATAAAATAGCTATTTGTCCACTGTCACGCACCGTAATTACATTATGTGGCGTACACAATATTGATTGGAAATGGAGGAGCTACTGAATGCGATGTCATGTGACAGACAAAGCCAAAAACTCACTGATCCTCCTGTTTTTTTTTTTATTGCAGTCGGAATGCAGGATTTTTATCACTGAGTTGGAGTGTTAAATATTTTTTACAGACTTTTGACTTTTGAGGGCTTTTGACACATATTTCACCATTGTTTCTTTTGGGTTAAGAATGCAGAAGAGAATATCGACCTAGGGTGTGTTCCCTTTAAAACAGCACCTATAATCCCATATATCTGACTCATTCATACTTTTGCAGAAAGTGCACATGAACTCTTGTGAACCTCTTGTGAGTCTGAACTGCTCCACAGCCCCCACCGGGCGGCAGGGTGGTCAGACGCGGGGGGGACACGCCCCAGCACGGCGTGGCGCGGCTCTTCCACGTCGCAGCTCGCCGCGGCCCCCGTACGGGTGGAGGAGGGAGGCAGGCAGCGTGCGTGTGCGAGCAAAGGCCGGGGAAAACATGGCGGCGCCCGTCTTGAGAGTGTCCACCCCGCGGTGGGAGAGAATAGCCCGGCTTCTCGTCTGCCTCTTAGGGATCCTGCTGTCCTTGTACGCGTTTCACGTGGAGAGCGAGAAGTCCAGGGATGCGAATTACCGGGCCATGTGCGACCTGAGCAACTCCATAAGCTGCTCCAAAGTGTTCACCTCCAGGTATGGAGACCGAGACCGCGGCGGTGGCGGGGCAGCGGCAGCGGCTGCAGTAGTGGCAGTGGCGGGGCTGCAGCTGCGGCTGACAGCGCTGTGTTTATTTCATATTTAGGGCGGCACAGGTTGGGTTGCAGTTAGAGTGATGTGTTGGGTGGGCTTGTTTTGTGAATAATCAGCATTATGAAGACTAATGAACAAAAGCCTAAAGAGAGAGAGAATAGAGAGAGCTCAAGAAAATACAACAGTAATACAACAGTTGGTTAGATAGATAGCTGGTTAAAACTGGATGGAGGGAGCTAAACTGACTCACACTGAGTTTTATAGCTAGGTTAGATAGTTATAGTTAAGCAGCATGTAAAACAAATGAATTAAATGCTTATGTTTCTAGGAATTTAGAAATCAGAAACACAACTGCATAGCTAGCTAACCTAGCTAGCTTTCATACAAACCAACCTACCCATACAGCCAACTTGTATGACTGTAGCTAGAGCTATAATAGCTAACTACAATGGCTAACTCAGCTACATTTTGAACATTTTAAAGCAGATAGCTCAGTTATTGTATTGTTTTGATAGTGCTTGATCGCTGTAAATCATATTATATTATGTATTATTACTGCTTAAACAATGAAACAATGAATTTATAATTACATTATTATTGGTAGCTACATAACGTTAGCAAGCTAACCTAGCTTAGCTAGTCAGCTAAAGCTGGGTGGAGGGAGCTAAGCTGACTCACGAGGAGTTATATAGTTAGCTAGATTAATAGTTAATATTTAACTTGTATTGATAATTTAGCTAACTAGCCTCATGTAACGTTATAACAAACTGAATATGTGTTTAAGCATTTAGAAACCCATACAACTGCATAGCTAGCTTGCTATTTAGCCAACCTAGCTAGCTAGTTAGCTTAGCTAAACATTTAGCATTTAATGCAGATTGCTTAGTTATTTTGCTTTTTATAATGATTAATCGCTTTTAGCGCTGTGTTACTTTGTATTATTACTGTCGGTTATATTAATATATATATAAAAAATCTATTATTAGTAGTACATAACGTTAGCCGGCTAAACTATGTAGCCAGCTAAAGCTGAATGAAGGGAGCTAAACTGACTCACAAGGAGTTCTATAACTTAGGTTAGTTAGTTAACCTATCTGACCTAGGTTCGATAGATATATAGCTAATATAATTTAGATATAAATGTTATCTCAGTTTCAAACCATTTAAAATCCACACAACTGCCTTACCAGCTTGCTAACTAACCTAGCTAACATACACATACCTGTGTGACTGTACCTAGCTTGCTGTATTATGACTAGCTAGAGCTAACTAGCTTAGCTAAAAATATTCAGCATTTACGTTTTAAAGCAACTGGCTGTCTTCGTTATGTTGTTTCGCTTGTTTTAATAGTAGTTTTTGCTGGTAATGTTAATTATTGCTAGTGATTTAACTGTGTTTTCATAAAGAGAGAAAAGCCCTTTGATTTAAAAATGTAATACCGTTATTATTGGTACAGTACGCTAGCTTGCTAGTTAGCTTAGCTATTTTAGCTAGCTAGCCGTTAGCTAGGCTGTCAACACCGGCGGGCAAATGTAAAACAGGCGCCCTTTTCGTTTAAAGTTATTTTTTAAGAGTTAATGTTATTTGGTCGGTGTTATTTTCTTTAGACTTTTTGTTACATTAAGTTTAATACACTAATACAGTTTTAGTTAGCTACAAAACGTTAGCGAACCTAGCTAGCTAACTAGGTTAAAGCTCAGAAGAAATATAAGAGACTAAGTTACTTTCCAGTTTCTCTGGTTTTGCTATTTACAGGTATATGTTTGAGTAAAATCAACATTGTTTTTTATTCTATAAAGTATGGACAAAATTTCTCCCAAATCCCAAATAAAAATATTTAGAGCATTTGTTTGCAGAAAATGAAAAACAGCTGAAATTACAAATATGATGCTAAGCTTTCAGACCTCAATAATGCAAAGAAAAGAAGTTCATATTCATAAAGGTTTAAGAGTTCAGAAATCAATATTTGGTGGAATAACCCTGTTTTTTTAAACCCTGGTCTTTAGTTTTCATGCATCTTGGCATGTTCTCCTCCAACAGTCTTACACACTGCTTTTGGATAACTTTATGGCACTTTTGGTGCAACAATTTAAGCAGTTCGGCTTGGTTTGATGGCTTGGGATCATCCATCTTCCTCTTAATTATATTGTAAAGGTTTTCAATTTGGTAAAATCAAAGAAACTAATAATTTTTAAGTGGTCTCTTTTTTTTTCCAAAGCTCTAGGTGAGTTTGCTATTGCTGAATAGATGTACTGTTTTGAGGTTGCTTTATTTAAACCCAAGGAAAATATTAGCTAAATTATCTAACTCTATCTAAATCTACCCACACATTCATTCATCTCAGAAAAACCCTTAAATAGTTCCAACCTTTGAAACGGATGGGTTCAGATATGAGTAACTCACTGATGTGGAACTATGAGGGAGGGTTGTTGGTGGTTAGCCATAAGTGAGGTTAATCGGGGGGATCTATCTGATCTGTCCATTTTTAGGTCATGTTTACACACTCAGTTTGAGGTTTTAACCCCAATCTTTTGGTTGAGGTTAATGCAAACACACAAAGCAAATATATAGTTGCCTAAAAACTGATTGAAATCAAACTATCATATTTAGATTGATTCAAGCTTTCAGCTGTAGTGCAATTGCTAAATATTCATACACTGTATTGCTGTTGAATACAGGTTCCAATCTCTTCCATTGTCACAGGTGTATAAACCCAAACAAATCTTTTACAAACGTAAGTGAAAGAATTGGTCACACTCAGGAGTTCAGTGAATTCCAGCATGGTACCGTGATAGGATGCAGCACCTGTGCAACAAGTCCAGTCGTGAAATTTCCTAACTGTTTAATATTACACAGTTAACTGTCACAGTGGAAGCCATTTGTCTTACATTGACTGGAGATGCTTGATGACATTGGAATTATTTGGCCAGCATTTAAATCTGTACTTGCAGACATATTTATTGAATGCTAGAAAAGGACAACTCAACACTGACCATGCTACCATGCTACCAAGACTGTCCATGCTACATTAAAATGAAAAAAATCTACAGCTCATTTATTTATTTATCATTAGTTATAAAGTTAAGCTGGGGTGTTTAATCTATCTTTAAATTATATATGTGTATATCTGCATCATATACATGCATGTCTAATGTTGGATTTGGGCATTGGCCCAGAATTCCCACATCGGTAGGACGTTTATCATCAATGTCACTAATAATTACATCAGTGTGGTTAATCGGGGGATCTGTCCGTCTTTAGGTCATGTTTACACTCCCAGTTTGAGGATTTAGGCTAAATGTGTGGTTGATTAATCTCGGCCTGAAATCAAAACTAATCATATTAAGCATGATCTGAGCAGATTTTCTTTTCCCTCTAATCTTCCAGCTAGTGCGTAAAATGCTAAACTTTCTTTTGCATATGTATACGATGATGTGAGTATCCCTGACACTGAATTTTAAATATTTCAGGGTGTTCTAATAGTAGATAAAAGCCCAAATAGTCCTGAAAATGGGTGCAACAGATTTTCCGCTGACTACACAAAGAATGTATTCAAGATTAAAGCATTCAAATGATTTTCAGACTTTGGAGAACGGTTGTCTTTACTAAATAAGAAACGTTGTACACCACTTTACAGTAGTTCAAATGTGGATTTAGTCAAGGTGCAATACACTTGAGTGACATTTAAGTCACACATGCATACCCCAGGCAGTGCTCAGTTCTGAATAGCTGTTTTTGTTTTATGCTCCAGCCTAACTTGTTTTCAGTTATTTTAAAAGCCCTTGGGAAATCAAAGAAAGAAGTTCAGACGAGAGGAGAGTCATGAGAATAGACCTGCTTTAGCAGACTGTTTTATAGATCACACATGCAAAGATCCTGCTTATACCCTGTTCAAAAGGACACATCATGTTTAATGAAATATTACATGTGCTACTATATTGAAAAGCAAATTCATTATTAATCAATTTTTCTGTTAATATTAGATGCCAGTTTCTAGACTTGGAGCTATCAAGCCTATGCTTTTGGCCTTGGTCAGAACCTGCTTAAGTCAAGGCCAAAAGTACTTGTACGTGGCAACATGATGTGTGGTGGTAGGTGATGACCTGCATTGGCAAGTGCCCCATGTGACTCTCTGACTTGGTATTAATAGTGTTTCTTTTACTGGCACACATTGTATGGAGGGTCTGTCCTTCATAGCAGTAGATGTGTTCGAATTAATTGTCCCAGTCTGCTTTTAGAGGGCATGTTTACAGCGCTGTCATGTAACTAAGGCCTGGGCAAAGTGGCTTAAGTTCATGGTAATATTTTCCAATATAGCCCTGTATTACCTAGGACTGAATATTCGTTTATGTTGGCAATCATTTTTCTAGTTTAGTATGTCAATACTTGTTTAATATATTTAAGCCACATAAATTATGGACAAAACTAGAAAGTTTGTTCATTCATGGGAAATGTTCAGTTATTACTGGTCTAATTCACATAGTAAGTAGTGAATGGTCACATGCGGGCAGTGTGTGTGAAACTGGCATCAACTGCAAAGTACTTACACTTGTTGTTTGTTTTTTTGCTTATAAACTTCTAACTTGTAATGCACTCCACCTTTCTCCATCACTCTACACACAGTGTTTTCTCTCTGCTCTTCCACTTGTTTACAGCATTTGCTTAGCCATTAGCCCTAGCTCATCCATAGCTTAGGTAAGCTTTGCTTGGCTTTGCTGTAGTTAAGTCATATTAGTGTCCTTTTTAGTTTCTTTTTGGGTTAGCTGCTTAAAGCTTTGAGGATGCATGCATTTGGTTTTAGCTAAAGATGTAGCCTTTAGCATTTTGTGTTCTTCTATTAGTCTTGCTTAAATCTGTGGTGGTGTTTTTTAGTATTGCCAGTAAACCAGGCAGTAATGTAACACAAATATTGCAGTTGATAAAAATAGGAAAGTGTGTACTCTGGAATGGTGGTGCTTTATCCCATACTTGTTGATTGAGTTGGAGAGGAGGTGGGGTGGTGATCATTCAACGTCCTTACACCCTCACAACACTGTATTTCACAAGAAACACTTAAACGTGCACGTGTCTCAATACTTTCCTCAATATAGTTTAGCTATTTGCGTTTTATTGGTTTTATTTTATACAGTTGTGAATAGTGTTTTGAATTTGTTACTGTCTATGCAAAGGAGAGGTAAAGTTCATGGATTACTTTATATTATACAGCTTTATCAGATTTTATGTCTGCACGAGAAAACTGTGGGCTATAGAGTCTGGTTCTGTTGGAGTTTGGAGCTTAAAAGTTTGGAGCTTAAATCTTGTCAAAACTTACTAAGTCTACAGTGAAAACTTCATGCCATTGAGCATAAATGCATCCCCACATATCTTAATTTAATTGGCATTGTGTTTTTTGTCTCAGGCTCATGAAGAGCGAAGGTGTGATTCAGGAAGAAACAGCATCTGCGTTGTGTTTGCTACAGCTAACCAGGCCTCTGTCATGCTTTTAGATCCTTGTGGCTAACACTGACAAAAAAACTGTGAGGGTTGTGGTAGGAAACAACCACACAAACAGCAAGACCAGCAACCGTTATGTGAGAATTTGCTTGACCAGCAATAAATTTGCATGCTAGACATCATGGGATAGCAGAATGTAAACTGATAGTAAAGGCCAAATCCCATTTCTCTTTTTACTCCTACCCCTTGTTTCTGAGTGTAATCTCTCCTCTTTGAACAGAGTTACGAAGGGAAGGGGTAAAATCTATCCCCTAAGAATGGGGACAACCCTTTAAGAACCTGATATAGCTATAGCAATGGAGCACTAAAGTTTAGAAAACTATCTGCTGGTTAAATAGTTAGCTTTTTGGCATTGTATGTCTTCAGAAAGGGGCTGGTGGAGCAGCAATGAATTATTTGGTCAATTCCTTGATTTATCTGTGATAGGGAGCTAAAATGAACCTTTATTAGCATTTAGTTTATTTTTCTGCTCCAACTTAAATTCTGTAGCCCATAGCCTTTGCAGTCTGTTGTACTATTTAAGGTGCAATGGGAAAGTTATCTAGATAGCTAGCAACTGAGATGAAATACTAGTGATTTTTTATGCTTGTTATAAAGAAATGTAAATAAAACATTGAAACTGCTCATATGTAGTTTAAAGTAGTGTAATTTACTGATTACTGTACTTTATAACTGGGCAAAAATACGAAAATGTGTGCCAGTAACATTGATAGCCCTCTGTTTTGTATGTGGGGGGGTTAAGGGGTGAAATGGAATTAGGCCGAAGTGTTACCTCAGGGTACGGCTTGGGAATGGTCACATCTGTATAAGTTGTGAGGTATTACCTTGTGAGTGTAGTTGGACCAGAGACTGTAAAAAAAAAAAGATGGACGCCGTGTCGCCGTTCCCATTCATTCAATGAAAATGAAGCCAAAATCTTCCGCCATGTTGCCGATCCTGAAACCCGAGTCTGCGCAGTAGAGACCAGAGGAGGGAGAAAGACTGTGGAGAGATGTCCTACTCATTTAAATAACCCCGCCCCTGAGGGGTACCTCGCGGTCACAGGCTGCAGAGCTGAGCGGAGCTGGCGGTCTGTTATTGGTCCCGCCCATAACCAGCCCTTTTTACAATAACCACACCTTTTTTGAATAGAGCTGAATAACGTTTTTAAAAATGAATTCTGTGTGGATATAAAAATTTGACAATATAAGCAGAGGTTACACTAGCTGCTGCATTTAAATAATGGAGGTAGAATTACAGTATATTAGAAAAAAACTTGATTGACAGTTGTCTGTTTTGCCACTGAAACTTATGGGGATGGGTTGGCTTACACAGCTTTCTGCAACCGAACAGCAGGGGGCGCCCGACCTGTGGTAGCTTCACTTTTGAGAGACGATTGTCCAGCTATACACAGTCTATGAGTTGGACCAAGGCCTGATGGTGGGTGCGAGATGGATGGAAGGTGCAGTTTCTGAAGTTGGTTAGGCAATTAACATTCCTCATTTCATAGTGTCGTGTGTACTGTGAATACATCATAGAAGGCATTACCAACCACAATAGACAGTGCAGTTGGTGGCAATAATTATGATGGTGCATGCCCTACAGGTCAGTGCATGTTTCTTTAGCTTTCATCGGTTGTTGCAAAAGTCCTGGGACACAATACTAGTTCCTGTCTCTTGACGTGGTCTTGTACCCAACCATTTCTTACCTGTTTATGCTGCAGATATGATTCATATGTCGGATGAGTGGATCTGAATGGAAGTGGAAAGCTGGAACAGCTTCTGTTAGGTGTGATATGGGTTGTTGAACATCATTTTAGTGCTGACCAGAAACCAGCTTGTGTTTTCTCTTGCTGCTGAGTTTAAGCTGGTACTTAGTCATCACAAAAGGCCACCCTCTGTCTGGAGTGGGCCACGTAGGGTTAAAAGGGCAAATGTGTCGCAAGTGTTTGCCTTATTTACTAGCTTCCTTCCTTTGGAACCATTGAGCAAACCTTGTGTAAACTGTGTTTAGCGGCAGCCCCCTGGAAACTTTGGACAGCATGGCTCATTTTCTGCAGCGTGGGTCATTTTCCACTGTAAAACAGTGGACAATTTCTTCTGGGTTTTATGATGGAATGACCCAAGAGTTCTGGAAACCTACTCTGCAGATGTATGTCATGTAGGTTGTGGAGTAATTATTGCGGTAAATGATATTATTGTCATTCTCGGGCTATTTTATAACACAATTTAATGATATAGGACTGGCTGGTCATTGGAAATCATATTTAATATGTCAGTGTCACTCAAAACCCACCCAAGGACCACACTAAAATAAGAGTAACATATAGATAGACATAGCTAATATACAGTTCATATCAAACAGCAGAACTTAACCAACATAATGACAAAGTTGCTTAAAATTATTAACAACAAGCTATTAATTTAGCTAAGAAAAACAGTTAATCTCACAGCTAACCTCTTTCAAGCCTGCTAACGCTATTCTATACTTCATAAGACAGGTTTAGAACCAACTACAGACCTATTATCCAGCTCAGAAAAACAGTTAGAATAGAGGTAAATCTGCACCAAGTCTGCTGAGCCAGGCTGTTAGCATTGTGGCCAACCACTCCAACACCATAGAGCAGGGGTGTCCAAACTATGGCCCGCAGGCCATTTGCGGCCCGTTTCCTTTTTTTGGAGCGACCCGCGAGGTATTTAAGAAATAGAATGAAAGTTGGCCCGCTTTTAAGCAGGTTTTTATAATGTGAGATTCAAAGTTTGAATGCTAGGTGTCAGAAACGGGTCAAGGAGTGTAAAAGCGGCGAGAGTGTTCAGTTGTAGCGCAGAAAAACGGGCCAAAGAGTCTAAAAGCGGAGAGTGTGTGCAGTTGTAGAGCAGAAAAACGGGCACACTCTGATTACTTGTTATTGTGCCAAGTAACCTGATGTGTCCCTTTTTATTACTCTTTATTAATCTGTGATCAGTAGCTGATGTGAAAGGAAATGCTGAACAGTTATCAGACAACACAATGAAAAAGACAGACGATTGGCAGGAATACAGTCAGGCAAGATGGGCGGCCATTGGCACTTGAAATATTGGCGGTGATTGAAATGGGAATTCATTTTCCCCTTCAAATAGGGAGGGACATGTGGGAGTTGTGAAATCCGTAGCTGTCATTAATGTGACAAGCTTCTTCATGTGGACCATATCAGTTCTTCGCTTGCTTGATTGCTCGTGAAGGCAGAGGGACCAGTGGGACTTAACAACCTGCTGATGCTGAAAATGTAGGTGGCATAAATTTGCCTGCTTCTCACTGCGAGCTGTCAGTATTCATGTTTTGTTTGTGTCATGAATGTAATGAGATGATTTATTAGTTCCCACTCTCTGTTCCCGGAAACTCCCACTCAGGTGATCCTGAAGCTGAAATGCAGGAGACTGATTCGGCCTGTTGTAATCTGCTCTCTGACAGAGATAGCGATGCATTACAGTGGCATCATGTGCCATATAGATTCAATTCAGTATCTTAAGAGTGTAAAGTCCACCTTAACATGGCAGTGGTGTGATCGTCTTGCACCAGGGAACCCTGCAGTACTGGTTTACGTTCAGATCCAAATAGAGATTAGACTACTCTCAGGCTACAGGCTTTGGCAGTGCTGGTTGAATTTAGTTATATTTACTGTAGCTAAAGAGTTGGGCAGCAGATTTATCTTTAGTGTGCATGTAAAGTCTATAGAAATCTATAGATTTTTTTTTTATAGGTATAGCACCACTCAAAATTTGGACACACCCACTTCTTCCAATGTTTTTTACTTTTTACCTACATGTAAATGAATACTGAAGTCATCCATACTATAAAGAAACACATACGGAATCATGTACTAACTACTAAAGGGGTTAAACAAACCAAAATACTCTGGAGTGCTGTTAACTAGTGTTTTCTAAGGCTGTAAACTCTGATGAACTTATCCTTTGCAACAGAGGAAACTCTTCGTCTTCCTTTCCTAGGGGGTCCTGATTAATGCCAATTTCATCATAATGTTTTTGATGGTCTTTGCGACTGAACTTGAGCATACTTTCAGAACAAGTTTTTGAAATGTTTGACTGAGAATACTGACAAGATGTGCTGAACTATCATCTAAGCAAGAGGTGATACTTTAAGATATCTAAAATATAAAACATATTCTGGTTAAACACTTTTCCATACAATGTTTTTCATAGTTTGGTTGAGTTTAGTTTTAATCTATAATGCAGAACACATAAAAATAAAGAAAAAAACACTAAATTCAAGGTGTGTCCAGGCTTTTACTGGTACTGAATCCCAAATTACTCACCCTCCCTAAGTAGTGACTTATGCCTTTTTGCATTTATTCATATGTGGAAATCTGAAATTTGGTGCTATCTGCGTTTTGACATTGTAGTTTTGTGCTTTTTGTAGTTCACCATATAACATGCGTGCATTGGGATGTCCGCATTTTTATTAAAGCAGCAGTCCCTGAGATTTCATATTTTAAATTGTAAGTAGTACTGTTCCTGAGTGGCAGAGGGTGAAATATTATAATAAATGGCATCAGTAAGCTTAGTCTATTCATTCTAAAACATGCTGTCTGGTAGGTCCTGGGACCTTTCTCTGGCCGTAACAGCTTTTCTTGGTTACTTGAGCAACCGTGATGCTTCTAATGGTGCTGATACAAGAATTACTGTGAACATGGCGATACCAGAACAGTAAACTCCATCTTCATCTGCTTGTTTATGCATTGTTTAACCAAAGAAATGCAGAATTAGAGCTGAAGGGAGCTGTCAAGCTAAATGATTCATAGCTAAATTCACCAGATTCATTCATTCTGAAAAGAGACTGCACAACATTGCATGTATTAAAAGTCATTTTTGATTTTTAGCATACTCTGTGCAATTAAGTGTTCTTACCAAAAGCTTACTTACAGACTGTCACTTGATGCTCTGCTTTCCCAAAAAGGTATTTTTATAAAGCTTATTTTTCTCTGACTAAATGCAGATAAAAATATCCTGATATGTGTGGACTTGGCTGAAATGCTTATGCAATTAAATGAGCGCTATTTGTATGAGAGGCTCTATTGTCTTTTCATTATAAATGTAATCTCATCCAGATATTGGGGTTAAAGGTAGCCTCTGAATTGCTAGAGGGAAGACACTGTTCTATTTCCATGATTAAACTCAACTGTTTTCATCATTATTTCTACCTCACAGTCTCTCTTTATTTAGGGCAAAGCCTCTTTACTTCCTGTTCCCCAGAGACGTGCTTCTGCAGACAGTTGTTGATAAACTTTTACATTACGGTATTTCACTTGTGGTGTTCAGGTCATTACTCGTCACTAAATCCAATTTTCTGTCTCTTTTTTTCTCCTCTTTCTGTAGATGGGGTCGAGGATTTGGAGTGTTGGGATCCATCTTTGGTAACAACAGTGCAATAAACCAGCCAAACAGTGTCTACGGACTTTTCTTTTATGTCTTTCAACTGTTATTGGGTAAGAACCTGACCTCACGGACAGTCACTGATAAACGTTGCCAAATAACTGACTTTTCAGGGATGCGCTGTGGCCCAGTAGGAATGGCCAACAGTTCTGGCTTCATCCAGGATCAGCTGTTTCTGCGCCAACCCAGACATAGACCCTTATAATAACTGGCCTCAGGCTGACATATGAAATGGAACCAGTTCAAAGGGGAACACTACTGATCTTTCTAAATGTCTGTGTGACTCAGTTGCTGAGATAGTGGAAATATTCCATTGTGTTCAGGTTGTTCTAATATGAAAAATGTATGCTGTAGAGGCAGAGGAAACAGAAATTCCTATGTTTGCAATGTTTAAAAAAAAAATTCTTTGCAAAACATAATATTTGAAGCTGAGCATGCTAAAAAGCTGGTCTCTGAACCTGGTAAAATAGGTTTTCTTTGAAGGCTGTTATTACTCACTGCATGAATTATACCTCCGTCATTGTATTTCAAATTATATTTAGGCAGTAGCCCAAAAACAGATGGCAAGGTATATTCATAACCATTAGCTTTAGGTGATGAAGCTTTTAAAGCCATTAAACAAGTCTCTGAACATATCTGGTTACAACAACCATTGTGGAGAATTCTGTGTTGTTTTCTAGAACAGAGCGTTTCATTCCTGTCCGCTTGTTCACATACAAAATAAATAATTAATAAATTTTAAAGGATTCTTTTAACAATGTTTAAAAGCCTAGATGCATTGTTTTAATTATTAATTGTTAATAGCAATTGCACAACAATAAATCAATGCAGTGGGATTATATGGCTACCTGATGATTTTATGATACGGTGCCCACAATAATAAGATTCTGCTGTACTCGATATATGGCAAAACAATTCTCTACGATACTTCACAGCATCTGTGTTACTGTATAGGGTACAAAATACTCCTAAATAAGCAAATATCAGGAATTATGTATTTATTGGTGTCAGTTTCACAGAATTTAATAACCAACCACAGACGCCACCACGTGAAGTAATGAAGCATTGACTTTAGTAAGTTAATTTGAGGGTGAGTCTTAGGGAGATTAAAGTGCCAATGTTTTAATAAAATATCGATGTTTGACCCAGCTTATCGTTAATGCAGGGGTGTCCAAACTTTTTTTGTTGGGGGCCAGAAAGAGAAATATATTTGAAGTCACAGGCCACAGACTCTGTAATAAAACAAATAATGAAATATACTAATTTAAATAATACTTTTTTTCCTCATTATTTCATGTACACACCATTTTACTTGACTTACTATCTTTATCTTTGACATTGTGTTGTGTAAACTAAGATTTTTCAAATTGATGTTTAATTTCATGATGTCTCTTAATATAAAACTCCTTAATTACGGCAACTTTTAGACTCTGTTTTTCTGCGCTAGAAATGTGCACCCTCTTCGCTTTTAGACGCTTCGGCCCGTTTTTCTGCGCTAGAAATGTGCACCCTCTCCGCTTTTAGACTCTTTGGCCCGATTTTCTGCGCTAAAAATGTGCACCTTCTCTGCTTTTAGACTCTTTTGCCCCGTTTATCTGCGCTAAAATTGCGCACCCTCTCCGCTTTTAGACTCTTTGGCTCATTTCTGACACCTCGCGTTCAAACTTTGAATCTGCTTAACAGCGGGCCAACATTCATTTTATTTCTAAAATACCTCGCGGGCCGCTCCAAAAAAGGAAACGGGCTGCAAATGGCCCGCAGGCCATAGTTTGGACACCCCTGCGTTAATGTATTACAAACGTGAATCATACAATTTATCGCAATATTGATCTTTTGTCTCACCTCTAGTCAGAGGTGAAGAGGACTGCAGAACACAATAACAGCCCAAGTGATGGTTAAAACTTTAGCTGCATATGGTAGTTTGTCTTTATGAGCCTTTATGATGAGGATTTCACAGTTTTAAAAAACACAACTTTAAGTATCATAAACAGTCATATTTCAGCTTTCATGCAGTAATGATAGATAAGCAGCTAAAGCTTGAGATGCCTTCTCAAAAAATTCTTGGCCTTGTTTAAACTATAATCATAACTTTTATTGAACTGTATGTTTATTTATTTGACAGATTAAACTTTAAATCTGTTTCCTTTATCAAAAGAAATAATTTTCCTGTTGCTGTTAGTAATAGTGTTTGAGATAATCATCATAAAACATTCTTCTCTGGTAATTTTTAAACGGTCCCTTACTCTAAAGCTATGAATCCTTATTGCTGGTCAGATGTCTTCTACACAGAGCAAAACATGCCTCTTTTAACAAGAGCTGCTCCTAAGAGTCTTTAAAAAGGATAATATATAATAAAGCAGGAGTAATAAAAACGTTAAAAAGATTTATTTAATTTGCTTTGAGGAATTTTTTTAGATTGTCTAACTTCTAGTCATAATTTTTCCATGTCTGTAAGTATGGATTACTCATCCCAGCATTTTTCACCAGACTTGATTTCCTGCTATGCAGAATGTGAGTCCTGTGACACATAAAGGGTTCATGTTTTATTAGGACTGCAGTGAACCCTCAGTTTCCTCAAGGCCTAGTGATATTGGCCTGAGGGGAAAATACATGGCAGCGGCGTCTTTAATATCCTGGCACAGGAAAGATGACCACAGATTGTGTGTGTGGTGTGTTGGGGGGCAGCCAGGGGATAGGTGGGGTGTCATCCAAAGCCTTTGTTCTTGAAATTATTAGGATATACTTAAAATCTGTCCATGTTACCACATTTTACCCTTTAACCTGCGAGGAGCAGCATGTGGCCCACATTTCAGTTTCACTGTTGTAGCTAACCTTTTACCTCAGAGTAGGGTCAGATTTGTTACTGAATAATAGGCATGCAGTTTTAGGGGTATTCAAAAAAAACAATTGTGTAATTATTTTAGAAGCAAAAGAGCTTCTAAAAATCAGTCGTTAGACTGTCCTCTAAATAATGTAAAGATGGAGTAATTGCTAACATTGCCAGGCCAGTAATAATTAATAATTTAGTTTAAGACATTGAATAGTTTATGGATGTTATGGATATTACAATAATTATTGCTGACCTTAGTATTTTATTGACCATTGTGTTTACTTAGCTAAGAGAGTCATTTAATGTGAAATTAGCTGGTATTTCACTGTTTTAAAAAAATGATTTAATTTATTTGGGTTTTATTATGGGTTTTATGCGTATTTTTGTATGTGTAATTTTCTCTATATATAATTTCTATCTATATTATTTTTTATATTTATAATCGTACTAATTAAAAGTTCATTGCTCTTCAAAAGAGTGTAATTGACTTGCAAAAGAGTGTAATTGACCTGTATTATTTTATAATTATAATTATTAAATATTTCAATTATGTGGCATAAAATGTTCTTTAATATATTGCCCAAAAATACTTATGGTGACAGGCCTACAGTTAATAACTGTGAAATGTAAGGGTTAATCCTGAAACTACTTTTAACCGTTTTGTACGTTGTTTGCTGTTTATGGGAGGGTCTGTGAGGTTCACAATTATCTAACTGTCATTTTAATTGTGCAGCTTTGTTCCTCTGCAGTAATGGTGTCAACCCCCCTTCTGTGCTCCCATTCCTGCTGTATGCATCATCTTCTGTTACACACTTTCTCTCGCGCTCTCTCTCTCTCCATCTCACACACACAAACACTCTCTCTGTGACACTCTCTCTCTCACACACAAACTCAGTGACACTCTCTTTCTCTCTCACATACTCTCTCTCTCTCTCTCTCTCTGGTGTTTGCTGACTCAGCCTCTCCCTGCTTGCAGCCTTGGCTGGTTGATCAGCCTCCAAGTTGCCAAGACCTTGTGTCTCTAATACACCACACAACCGTCTCTTTCTCTCCGCTGTCCTACACGGCCTGATGCAACCAACACAACAGCAGCTACATTCAGCAGTAAAACTAGACCGGTCATGATAACAGATCCAGTTACTCCCTTTTTACCCAGCCATCTACTTTACCCAGCCCGCTGCTTTACCCAATCCCCTGCTTTACCCATCCCATCGCTTTACCCAATCCGCTGCTTTACCCAGCCCTCTACTTTACCCAGCCCTCTACTTTAACCAATCCCCTGCTTTACCCATCCCATCGCTTTACCCAGCCATCTACTTTACCCAGCCCGCTGCTTTACCCAATCCCCTGCTTTACCCAATCCCCTGCTTTACCCAATCCCCTGCTTTACCCAATCCCCTGCTTTACCCAATCCCCTGCTTTACCCAGCCCTCTGCTTTACCCAGCCCTCTGCTTTACCCAGCCCTCTGCTTTACCCAGCCCTCTGCTTTACCCAGCCCTCTGCTTTACCCAACCCTCTGCTTTACCCAACCTGCTACTTTACCCATCCCATCGTTTTACCCATCCCATCGTTTTACCCAATCTCCTGCTTTACCTAGCCCTCTACTTTACCCAACCTGTTACTTTTCCCAGCCTGTCACTTTACCCAGCATGTCGCTTTACCCAGCATGTCGCTTTACCCAGCCCTCTGCTTTACCCAGCCCTCTGCTTTACCCAGCCCTCTGCTTTACCCAGCCCTCTGCTTTACCCAGCCCTCTGCTTTACCCAGCCTGCTTCTTTACCCAGCCCTCTGCTTTACCCAGCCCTCTGCTTTACCCAGCCCTCTGCTTTACCCAGCCCTCTGCTTTACCCAGCCCTCTGCTTTACCCAGCCCTCTGCTTTACCCAGCCTGCTTCTTTACCCAGCCCTCTGCTTTACCCAGCCCTCTGCTTTACCCAGCCTGCTTCTTTACCCAGCCTGCTTCTTTACCCAGCCTGCTTCTTTACCCAGCCCTCTGCTTTACCCAGCCCTCTGCTTTACCCAGCCCTCTGCTTTACCCAGCCCTCTGCTTTACCCAGCCCTCTGCTTTACCTAGCCCTCTGCTGCTTTACCCAGCCCTCTGCTGCTTTACCCAGCCCTCTGGTGCTTTACCCAGCCCTCTGGTGCTTTACCCAGCCCTCTGGTGCTTTACCCAGCCCTCTGGTGCTTTACCCAGCCCTCTGGTGCTTTACCCAGCCCTCTGGTGCTTTACCCAGCCCTCTGGTGCTTTACCCAGCCTGTCACTTTACCCAGCCCGTCACTTTACCCAGCCCTCTGCTTTACCCAGCCCTCTGCTTTACCCAGCCCTCTGCTTTACCCAGCCCTCTGCTTTACCCAGCCTGTTAATTTACCCAGCCATGTAGTGTGTATTTATTGGTTCAGATTCTACAAAAATCTGCAAAAATGTAGTTATCATGACAGTTTAAGTATAACCGTACATTGTTTCATAGTTATTGCCCCATATATCCACAGCATACAGGCGTTCCATAAGGCTAGGGGATGTACTGGGATGTGTTATCGTGTAAATGGGTCGTAATGTTAACACACTGTGGCTGTAAAGTCAGGGTGTGGAGTGGGTTGTCTGAGCTGTCCTCCTCTCCCCACTCCGCCTCATCACGGTCGACACACTGTAGTGGATTGCTCATTTCCGTTGTCAAACACAAGAGGCCTATTTGCGCACTCGCTGAACTGATTGGCTCTTATCTCGTCACACAGAAGAAGGCCATTCAAGGTCTGTTATCATAAATTATGCAAACCATTTCAAGGACCTAACTGCAGCATGTACCATAAAAAAACCTGCATTAGAGAAATACCATTAGAAATGTTTGGATAATTCAGGTGTTAAGGTGACATGCCAAAAGGCATGGGATAGCAGTACAGGGGTTGATCTTGAAGAGTTACCACTGGAGTGAGTTTTGACAGTGGGATGGGGCATCCCTTGATCCACTGTGTCACTTGTACCAAGAACGCTTCCGAAAAACAAGAAAATGGGTAGAAGATAAGTGCAAGTGGACTCATACTGTTATAGTACTAGTGTGAAGTACACAGTTGCAGGTTCTTGGATCTTTTGGTCGGCTGTATGTTTTATATCTGTCTCTTGTCACCCTTGTTTTGTCCTTTGTCTGTCCTTGATTGTGTGTGTGTGTGTGTGTGTGTCCCTCTTGCCCATAATGAAATTTCACAACTATGAATAGCACGGCTCTGCCAGAACATGTGGCAAATGTCCTCCATCCTAAAGCACATTGCTCCTTAAAGGAGGACAGAGTTGTTAGGGGGCTGTGTGGGCCTAACTCAGGGCACCAGCAAGTAGGTTAAAGGTCAAGGCGCAGCCCCTTTATCCTCCACAGGTGCATTATTTTTGTTATTCAGAAACATAAAGTTGCTACAAATAGTTATTGAGCCATGCCATGGAATAACAACTTTACAACCATTTCCTTAGAACTTTTACACACCATACATACACACCCACCCACAGGTGCATCTCAAAAAATAGAATATCATTGAAAAGTAACTTTATTTCAGTAATTCAGTTCAAAATGTGAAACTCATATATTATATAGATGTATTAAACAAAGAGTGATCTATTTTAGATGTTTATTTTTTTATTGTTGATGATCATGGCTTACAGACAATGAAAACCCAAAAATCAGTATCTCAAAAAATTAGAATATTAAAAAAAAGACCTCTCCACTTTTTTCTTTCAGACACCTTATGTATGAATTGTACCAGTTAGGTTGTAAGGAGTAGTAAAGCCACTCCGCTGAATTGCAGCTACCACCACCACCACCACCACCCAGCAGCAAGACCTGCTTAATTAGAAGAAAATATGGCAGTGGATGGAAAATCTGGTCCGTCTTATGTACAAAAATAGTGCAGAAAATAGATTTTCATTGATATTGGGCCTTATAGTGCGGGAAATATGTAGTTTATGTTTATCAAAAGCAGCATAAACTATTTTATATTCCCTTAATTTAGGAAGAAATTGGATCTGCTTTTCAACACTTTCATCTAATCACTGCAGCTCAACAGCAGAGAGTCGTCTGAATCCACAGGCTGCTTGTTGGGGGCGTCTTGCTCTTGAAAGGCTCCTTTGCTGCAGAAGTGTTTAATTAGGTACTAGACGTGAGTCTGGGCAGTGTAAGCCATCATGTTTGACATTTAGTACAAGCAGGTGGCTATAAATATTTCTGCCCCTGGAACAGGGTGGTATCACCTTGCGTCTGCCTTAAAGCAGCATCATGTAGCAATTATACATTAAAACAACAGCTTCAGAATGTGCAGTGCTGCTTAATATAAATCCTGCTAGTAACTAGAATCATAACTATTAAAAAAAAGCTAATGTAAAGATGTAGCGCCAGGAGCTACATTTATATCCAATTCAAGTGGACTGCTGTGACTTAAAGGACCAGTGGTGGGTTTCCTAAAACGTTCTTAGCACTAAGATGATTTTTAGATAGCTGAGTGAGCATCACACTGAGCACCCTCTCTCCATGTTAGATGCTTTTGGGAAACTGGGCTCGTGTTTTTTTCCCTTACTGCAAATTCCTGCACCTTTTAATGCTTCAGTTAGGCCTGTCACAATAACAGTTCTTGATTGGACAATATACTGTCCCAGAAATGAATGCCATAAATCTTATGATGATGATATAATGACATAATAATGCAGTTACACCTTTTTAAAATTTAATTCATTTTTTTTTTATTAATATTACTTAGACTTTGAAATTAGAATACAAACATGTTCAAATTTTCTTAACAAATAAAACAGGGATTGAAAACATTTAATAAGAAATTAGAAATAATAAGGAACAGATTAGTAAAAAAAATATTAAATAACAGAAATACTCATTTTAAATCAACACTTAATATATATGAATGAAATATATATGTAAAATAGAAATTTCTAAAAGACCATAAAAATGAATTAACACATAAAAAGTAAAGAAAATATAAAATAAATAAATAAAGATAATAGTGAAAGTAAATAAAATGATAAGAAATTATACAATTAATAAGAATGAACTTAGAACATGAGAATGAAATATACAACATAAGAATAATAAAAACAATTAAAACAATAAGAAAAAATTAATAAATATAATAAAAATATAATACATTATAATAATAAATATAGAGGTCACTAAAATATATTGTATGAAACTTAAAAAGCTACTAAAATTCAGACATCCCACTTCTGCTGGAGATTGCAGGAGTCTCCCACACATTGGTGGCAGTAGAGCCCTAATGCTACAAATAATGTACAGTATGCCATAAATCCTATTATAATATGTTTTTTTTGGCCATATATTAAGCACAGGGAAGGTATTTCAAAGTTTCTTTCATGTATTATTTATATATATTATTTGTAATGTTTGCGGTGTCTGTTGTTTCTGCTATAACAGCTCTGTTTGTGTGTGGCAGGTTTGACTGTGAGCGCAATGGCTGCCCTCATCCTCATGACCACGTCCATCGTGTCGGTGATGGGCTCGCTGTACCTGGCCTACATCCTGTACTTCGTCCTGAAAGACTTCTGCATCATCTGCATCACAACATATGCACTGAACTTCATTCTGCTCGTCCTCAACTACAAGCGACTGGTGTACTTGAACGAGGCCTGGAAGCAGCAGCTCACGGCCAAGCAGGACTAAAAAAAAAAGAAAAGGATTTAAAAAAAGAAAAAGAAACGAGAAAAGAAATGTGACCTCTGAACGTTTTTGACTTGCCACCAGGAGACCTTGTTTCCAAACAAATGTTTATTCTGCCGTTTATGTCTCAATCAATTACAGAGATAGGAAAAAAAAAAACAAGAAAACACACAAACCGACGAGAGTTTAAAGTCCTAGGGGCCACCGATCACAAGTTCACGTGTTCATGCTGACGAAGGAAGGATTTGAAAGGGGGAGAGAATAAAGTTTTGTCCTTTTTTTTCCTTTTTTTTTTTTTAATTTCTCGTTCTGTGGTTTCTTCCCCTCACCCTGCAAAACAAATACAATCGAGGGATGGGGCCTGACGGAAAAAGCGGAAGAAAGAAGAACACTTGCAGGAAAAATCGACTAAGAAAACGGGCAGAGGAGGAGGAGGATATCCTGAGAAGAAAAGAAGAAACAAGGGGGGGAAGGAGGAGGAGGAAGCGTTAGAAAAGGAGTAGGACTTTTCAAATGGTGCTTACTTGAATCCAGCGGGACCGTTCCTGTAGACCTGAGCTGTACACTGAACTGAATTATGGGCTTTCTAAGAATAAAGTGCATGATCATGAGGTTTATGTACGGTTAACAGAAATAATCCCATTGTGAAAGTAAAAAAAAACAACAAAAAAAGGCATAAAAAGGGGTAAACGACGTAAAAACACAAGACAATAAATTGTATGTTTTTTTATGTTTACAGTACTTTTTTTTTCTTTTCTTTTTCGAAAGAGGACCACTAATTTTAAAACGTATGGGAGAAAGTGAGACGTTTGTACACACGTGGATCAGATTCACTATTTTCATGTTTTTATGTTTTGCAGTTCTGTAGCTAGCGGCGTATTCACGTTTCAAGTCCAGTCTAGTTTGAGCGATTAAAAAAATGAAAGAAAAGAAAGAGTACAAAGTGCAGCAGCGTGATGATTGGCGAGGACGAACAAAAGCTAACTTTTTTTAAGGTTTACTTAACTAAGTTGAGTCGCGGCTTCTTCATCTCGATTTGTGTTGTAAATCTACGAATTTACACCGAACACTTTACGTTCCAGTTTTTTTTTCTTGTTTATTGCTGTTAGATTTCATAGTCACCAACCAAGACCTATTCCAACACTGTCATTATTATTATTTAATTTTTTTATTTTTAGGATTTACCTTTTTGCCTATTAGGAGTTTTTCTTAGTCCTAGGTCAGGAGGCTCAGTGTTTTCTTTGGCGGCGGGGGTGAAGAAACTGTCCACCCCACACAGTAAGGACAAGGCAAAACGAACACTTCTCTGTCTGTGATGCCGAGCGTCCGCTCTCTCTCTCTCCACCCTGCTCCGGACGGCACGTTAGGACGAGCGTTCTCTTCTGTACTCTTTTGTAAATAACTCTCTCTGTATGTAAGCATTCCTGATCACACGGTAACATTAATTATGTGCCTAAAAATATGAATTACCTTCTTTTCTCTTTGTTTTTTTGTCTTTTACTTTTACTGTTGAACTGTTGTACTTCACTCTGTCCCTCCTTTCTTGAGCGATGTTTTTCTATTCTCGATTTGTTTTTTCTTTCCACTTTTAGCCTCGAAACATTGTCAACTGTCTGTCTTTTTCAAGCCCTATCAGTCCCATTCAAGGCTCTTGTATAAAAGAACCCACATGCTTACAACTAGACCCTGAGCAGTGCGTTTGTGAAGCGGACGAGAATGAAAGAATTGTTTGTTATTTATTGTCTCTAAAACGATTGATTTTCCCACATTTTCTTTTTTTTTTTAAATGATGGCTGCTGTATTACTCCTACAGTATGTTGGGGGAGGGGGCGGGGCCAGCACAGTCCATTGTAACCCCTACACACTACCTGCTGTATGTACACAGTCTTGTCTTCTTGGATGTGGAAACTGCATTCCCCGTAATCTACTCTCTAATCTACACTCAGCCACTACCTCTCAGTATTTCCCCACACCGGGTCTCCTGTACACAGACCCTGAAGTACAGCAAGTGCAGTGCGATCAGGCAGGTCACATGAGCCAGTTAAACCACCCTGTTCCACTGACCCCTTCTCCCTGACTGGTGAATACAGTGTGTCCCTGAATGTCGGCGGTGTGGGCGCATTCTGTTTGGGAGCAAAGTGCAGCGTGTGGTGTTTTTTTTGTGTCTGTGCGTATGGTACTGTTTAAAGAATGCTTGTTGTTAAAAGTCTGTGTTGTTCTGATTTCTTACAAGATGTGAGTTTTTCTGATTATTTTTTTCCCCTCAGCCAAGTCTTCTCTGTATACAAGCAGGAGGTATAGCATACAGAAAAATCTATACAGCTGTTTCTCATCCTAATTGATGACTAGAGATGTGTATATTCAGAACAGTGACTGTTGAAACATGGACGCTGTGTTTCCGTTCCGTTCACTTCTAAAAAATTTAAAGCCAAAAATGACTGCTATGTTGTAAAATTTGCAACCAGAGTCTGAGCCAGACTTGCCTAAATTAATGTTTAAATAGAACCGCGCCATTTCTCCAGACCAAGCGTCTCAAATTGCCTTCACTGAGTTTACAGGGCAGCCTAAAGGACCAGAAGGAAAGCAGGGGCAAACCCAGTTTGTCCAGAGAGTGTCTAGTAATGTCTCAACAGTAAAAGTGCAGTTCATGTATTTTATTATCACTCACTGGTGACGATTAAAAGAAGGAAAATAATGTTTTAATATGTATCTGGACTGATTTCTAAAGGGAGAAGAAAAATGTGACAATATAATTGCTAACTATTGGAATTAGACAATTGGATGAAAACGGCTAGTTCAAATTTTGCGCCGGAGCTAAACATCTTATTGTAACCAGCAATGAGATTAGCTAGACCTGTGGTGGCTTCACTTTTAAGAGACTTTGTGTTGTCCATGTTTTATACTGTCTTTGAACAAATACAGAACAAAACACTTAAATATGTTGGGTTTATTTTTTACATTTCGTTGAACATAGGTCTTTAAGCCCTTCTCCTAGAGAGCTATCCACTGGCAAGTTTAAATTTCAGCCATATTTTAACACATTTTATCTGTATGATCAAGCATTTATAAATTCAGTAATTAGAAAAAATCCTTTTTTTTATCCACCCTAAGTTCCAGGTCGTGAGAAAATTCAGAAGTGTGCATGTACACTTATAATTTCTGGGGTTCCTAATACATACGTACATTTACACCAGTGGTTCTCCAATCGGTCCTTAGGGATCCTCAATGATAAACCAGATAAACCAGTAATAATTATTAGCAGAGACCAACGTAAATACATGTAGCTAAAATCTTATCTGCCTACAATCTACATATAAAACACATTATAGGACCAGGTGTAAACTTGGTCTTCATTAGTAATCTCAGGAGCCATCGGAGTGACCTGTATTTGTGCTTAAGATCAAGTGTTCTTTCTAATACAGTACCAGTCACAAGTTTGGACACACCTCTTCTCATTCAATGCGTTTTCTTTTTTTGAGGATTTTCTCAATTGTAAATTTAATACTGAAATATATATTAAAGCTATACAGGAATACATGCAGAATTATTCAGGGTACCACTTTAAAATAAGACTACCGTAATAATGGGTTTATAAATGGTTTACAATTAGTTTATTAATGGTTAATAATCAGTTATAACATACATAGAAAGGGCAGCAATATAGATGGCTGTGGGTTCACTATTTGGCAAACAACAGGTCATTGTTGCCCTTTCTACGTATGTGTTATAACTGATTATTAATGATTTATAAGGCATTTACAACCTAATTAGTTACCATTAATAAACGAATTGTAAACCATTTATAAACCCTTAATAAAGGTAGTCTTATTTAAAGTGGTACCTTATTCAGTAAACAAAACATGTTAAACAAACCAGAATATGTTGAGGACAGATCTGCACACTCTTGGTATTTTAATCTCAGTGTCTTCATGAGGGAGAGTCACCTGGAATAGTTTTCTCAGCGTCTTGAAGGAAGGAGTTCCTGGAGGTGCTGAACAATAGTTGCTGCTTTTCCTTCACGCTGTGAAGCTCCAGCTCATCCCAATTAAATCACCTCAAATCACCATCTCAGATCATCAGGTTTAGATCAGGTGATTGTGGAGGATAAATAGTTTCATCTGTGTCCCTTAATTGTTTCATGTCTTTAATATTAATCTACAATGTAGAAAATTAATACAATAAAGAAAAACATTGAATGAGAAGGTGTCCAAACCTTTGACTGGTAATGTATGAAGAACAATAATGTTTTGATAACTTAATAGGAAAAAATGTCAAAGAAGGTTGCATTATCTGATTCACATTCCACTTACACTGTTGGTCCGCTTGGCCTCCAGCCGTTTAGGCTCACCAATATGACCTCTGCTTATGCAATGAGGGGCTGCATTCTTGAGAACCAGTTAAGAAAGAGCTTGGTGGTCTCTTGACTTCTGCAATGTTATTCTCTATGGATCCTGTGGGTCACAGGGGTCACCTGATCATTTAAAACTCTGGACAATGCACCCATGCTCTCAGTTCACCTACCCAACCCTACTTTAATAACCCTATGTAACCCTTGTGCATAGCTGTGTTCAGTATTGCTTCTTATCCAGCACTACATGTGGTGTCAGCCAATGTGTAGTGTTGTTTAAAATCTCAACATTTTATTCCCAATATAGTTTAATATTAAACACCCATAATGCATAGGAAAATGTATTGTACATACGATATACACTATCATTTCCAATGTTTACCATGATCAAAGCAGCACAAATAAAGAGGGTTTGTTGTTTGGTTGTTCTCTAGTCGGTGTAAAAAGAAAAATTGTGGGGGGAGCAAAGAGTGGTCCAGCAGTCTAAAGCACTGCCACTGTGATCGTGAGATTGCTGGTTCGAATCCTGGGCATGCAGCTTGCCATCAGCTGCCAGAGCCCCGAGTTGGCCTTGCTCTCTCTGGGTGGGTAGATGGTGCTCTTTCCCCTCATCACTCCAAAAGGTGATGTCAATAAGCACAAGACTGCGTCTGTGAGCTGATGTATTAGAACCGAGTTGCTGCGCTTTCCTCCGAGTGCGCTGTGATGCTACTCAGCAATGCTGCATCAACAGCCGTTTAAAAAGAGGTGGTGGCTGACTTCACATGTATTGGAGGAGGCATGCGCTAGTCTTCACCCTCCTGGTGTTATGGCATCACTAGTGATAGGGGATATGCAGCTGAATTGGTAGGACAAATTCCTCTACTTTAAGTTGGACCCACTGCAACTAAACAGCTCAAGTGGTTCCGGTAGAGTTGAAAAAATAGCTAATCGAACAGGACTCTCTGGAGCTTATTAACGTAGAATTAATGTATCTATTGGCACCATGCCCTATGCCAGCCCCCAGCATTTTGCTATAGAGCAGTGAAACTGTGTTCTCTAGAATAATGGAGCTCCATCTAGTACGTTTGGGATTAGTTGAGTAATTTTGAGTTTTCAAACGCTCTAGCAGCCGAATGCAATCAAATTCTCTTACTATTGCTTCATGCAAAGTCTTGCCCTGAGAATGTGTGTTTTAGTTTACTTGATTCCAGAAGAAGAAGTGAATGACAATCGAATTTACAACATTCTATAAAACTTCTTACACAATTAGTGTCCCAATTTATACGTTCAGCCTCTTCCTGTGCTGAACTTAATAACTGCCTCAAAATGTGCAATTGTACATGCCCTTGTGTATTTCTTTAAACTCGACGCAAGTGAAAAGCTTCAGCAGTCCTTCATTTCTGTCCAAGGCTGAATGCTGCATCCAGGAGAGATAGATTTGGAACCGTCTGCAAAGCATTTCCAATAACAACAAATAAAAAGACAATACTATATTTATTTTACATATGAATCTAATATTTATTAAAAGCAAACAAGAGATGCAATCATAAAAAAAATAAAAAACAGATTGTGTTTCAGACAATAACATACAAAAACAAGCATTCTACACTCATTCTACACTGTCCATTTAATCAGCTAAAGCTTCAGACAGTGTATTACAACCTGTATTAAACAGGTAAAAACTACAACATATTATCTACTGGCAGTGGAAAGAGTTCAAATTGAAAGTTTCTGTTTCTACAAAGATTTTAAAAAGTTGGAAAATCTACTGTCAGTCTAATATGAAGACTGAAAAGCTCCCAGTAGGTCCTCTTCCATCTTTAAATACATTATATGGACACAAGTATTGGGACTCACCTCTTAAATTCAGGTATTTCAGGTATTAAATTCAGGGGCTGACTCCCCTTCAGCTCAAATATAAAAAGGCAAAAAAAGTGTGATGTATGGGTTTAGGGGTGGGGAAGGAGGGATAGCTGATTGGCTGAGCTGCAGCAGCAGCAGTGTGCCTCTATTAGCAGTGAGAGCAGATGATTGGACATCATAAGGGGGCAGTATTATTGATTATACTGTAATACTATAGTACAGTTGAACCAGAGAGGGTGCAGCAGAGGTGGAAATTTCCACAATAAAAGCGATTTTTAAAGGTTAGGAAATGTTTATACACATTTTAAGCAGGACTGTTATGTTTCATTAATTCAAAAGGAACACGTTTCAGCTATTAATGGGAAAAAAATATGGTTTAGTGGCTCTTTAAGTTCCATTGCCACAGGAGTAGAGTGCTATGTTCAGACTGCAAGCCTAAACCAGTTTTTTGGCATACCTACACCGCATCCAGATAGATTTATGATATGGCCTGTCTTTACAGCCAGACACCATATTAGATGTGGTTTGAAATGAGATAACAATCAGTTTTGTAAAGACGCGCCTCTGGCTAGATGCTCTAATCAGATTTCAATGTGTCTTTTGCATCACTTTTAACACAACAGTGACCTCATCAGATCTAGAGTGACGGAAGTTTGGGAATCCGAGAATAGCAGCAAAGGTTACCACAGCAACACATGCAGATACACACCTGGATTTAAGTAAGTAAATGATGTGGGGTTGATGCTGCAGTTGGTCTGCAGGTTAAGGTTCAGCAGCAGTATGTGCTGAAAGAATGAGGTCAGCTGACTACCTGAATATACTGAATATAGACCAGGTTATTCCATCAATGGATTTTTTCTTCCCCGTTGACACGGCCATATACCCATAAGATGACAATACCAGGATTAATCATGGGTCTGGAATTGTGAAAGAGTGATTCAGGGAGAATGAGATCCTCATTTTCACACATGGATTGAGAGAGAGTTCACCACAGAGTCCAGATCTTAACCTCATTGAGAATCTTTGGGATGTGCTGGAGAAGACTTTGAGCAGTGGTCAGACTCTACCATCATCAATGCTGCTGCAAGATCTTGGTAAAAAATTAATTAATTAATGCAACACTGGATTGAAGTAAATCTTGTGACATTGCAGAAGCTTGTTAAAACAATGCCACAGTGAATGTGAGCTGCAATCAAAGCTGAAGGCGGCCCAACAAAATATTAGAGTGTGTGTCCTTTCTTTAGGCCAGGAAGTGTATGTTTGTGATGTCAAGACAGGCAAATCCGATCTTTTGTTAGATCTGATTTGGGGAAACAAATCATATTTGGCGGCAGTCTGAACATAGCCTGTGAAATCAAGACCACTAGCCATGCAGTCTGGCTTTTTAAACATTAGAGAAAGAATGGATAGTTGTAAAGAGCTCACAGAACTCCAGTGTGGTACTGTAAGAAGATGGCACCACTCCAAAAAGTCATCAACTGATAAAATTTCCTCCCTCCTAGATATTCCATCATCAGGTAAAGTTACAAAGTGTTCAACCCTCACGCTGATCAATAACTGCAGAGCTCTACACCTGCTGTTAGAACTGCAAAGGGGGACCGACTCCACACTAACGACTGCAGGTTTAGAATGGGAGGTCTTTAAAAATCTGGTGCAGGTGTAATACATAGATTTCCCAATACTTTTGTTCGCATAGAGTATCTGACATTAATCTGTAACACCTCTTACATCAATCCAGCTCTTTTTTCAATTATGTCCTGGAATGAAAAAGGAACTAACAGAGATCAACACAATCAATAATCTATAAACAATCTATGAACAGACCCAGGTCTAGATACAAAAGGCAGTGGTGAAATAGGAGGAAGCTCCAATCCAAGAAAAACGCCATTGTGATATGATCTTAAATAACCCCCTCCCCACCCCATCATTTGATCACGTTTCAGCAGTAAAAAAGGAAGAAGGTATCCAACGAAACTTCTTTATGCTCTTCACACCAAGCAAAAGAGCTTATTATATAATTATGAGTTTAGTGGAAGACGCCTCGAGGGGTGAGCCGAACTGGTTAGGCTGGCGTAAGCAACAGCTGGGAATGAATGTATGAATGCGTGAGAACATAGGACCATACATACCAGCCAATGGATGTCATTCTCCATTATCATTACCCTACATTATTACCATGTGAACAGAAAAATTAATTATTTACAACACTGGAGGTAATAAGCTAATGGTGTGTTTTATTAGCTAAAAAAAAGAAATATATATATTGCCTTGCTTACAGTATCAAAATATAATCACAATACATTGTTTCGTAAACCCTGTATTGTGATACATATTGACATATTGTCCAGCATTGTAAGCATCCAGACATCCACCCCAATTAGAGTATTCATCTACTAACGAAATGGGCAAAACATATCCACAAAGTAGCTGCTAGAGTATCAAATAAATAGTTTTTAAAAAGCCCTAAAAATCTGGCCATGGCTGAATAACATGCCTTTTTTACAGAGAGCTTTAGTAAATTCTCAGTGATGAGCCCAGCAGCTGTTTTAGACTGTTTAAAGTATCACTCTGTATTATTTTGTTTCTAAACTGAAAGCAGAAGCATTTCTGAGTTTAGAAGGGACAAAAGATTGTGTTTAATGGTACCAGTGTGCTAAAACGATTATCCCTGACAAGCCTGATATATTCATTCTGAAAACTGGGGTGTCTGGTCACTTTTCGCGGGAGTTCTTCTGTCCACGTCACGCGTCTTTACGTACTTACGTCACACGTACAGCCTCTAAAAGAGGATCTGGCTCAGTTTTACTGAACACGAGCAGCTGGTGGAGCAATGGAGACTTCAGAAGGGGAAACTCAGAGCTCAGCAGCTCATTTACTCATAGTAAAACCAAAGTATGTAGTTGAAGTGAAATTTCTGACTGAGCGCGCTCTCTCTCTCCAACTGAACATAACCTGGAATCAGATTCATCCACTCTGAAAGGAGACCACATCAAACCCGCCCAGTTTAAAATGATTCTTCCGCATGCCCGGTGCAATTACCCATTCTCACCAGAGAGGGCTCTAAATCCCCAAACTATATTATTCACATTAAAAAGATTGTTAGATCAGCCAATAATAAACATTAGATTTAGTCAGAAAAATCAGATTTGGGCTACTTCTCACCTGCTGTGTGATAATAGCCATAGTGAATTTGTTTTTGGTGGTATTTCTTGGTGTTTAAATTGCTCAGCAATCTGGTTCCAGGGTCAGAATATGCCTTAACTCATCATTCATCAACTCATGAACTCATGAGCTGATCCGTGATTCTGGGAAGGATGGACACGATTCTTCATGTTACTGTGCTCTTTTGTGCATGAATGTCAATTACACACTGCAGACTGTTTAAACAAATATCAGATATGATTCACAATAAAAAGATTGTATGAACAGCCAAAATTAAACGTCAGATTTGGGCCACTTTTTTAATTGCTTAATGAAAGTAGCCATAATGAATCTGGTGGCATTTTAGGTGCTTAAACTGCTCAACAATCTGGTTCCAGGGTCAGAATACCTACAGACAGATAGAGGGTGGAATGCTTAAGATGTTTGGAATGTGGAGAAAACAGAGGCTGACCTGAACTGCCTGCTTATTATAGACGAGGTCACGAAAGACAAGCTTCATCACGCTCCAGAAAACCAAAACAAGACAACAGCACGGCTAAACTACGATCGTTTGGAGGCTAACCTCAGAACATGTTTTCTACCAGAACCAATGTGCAAGATATGAAACCTCTGAACTGTGACCTAAATGGATCACTGCTTTTTAATTAGTATTGTGCTATACTATGTATCGTTCAAGCATAACATTATGACCACTTCCTTGTTTATAAATTCATTGTCCATTTATTTCAGTTGCACTGAGAATATAGGAGCACTTTGTAGTTCTATAATTACAAACTGTGTTTCTGTATCTGTTTCTGTGTACACTTTATTATCCTTCTTTTAACCAGTTTTTTCTTCAATAGTCAGGACACTACACCGAACAGCTATTATTATTTGGATGGTGGGTCATTCTCAGCACTGCAGTGATTAGCACTGATTAGCATGGTGGTGGTGTACGAGGTGTTAGAGTGTGTTGTGCTGGCATGAATGTATCAGACACAGCAGTGCTGCTGTAGGTTTTATTTCTAATTTTTCCCATTTTCTCCCCAATTTACATGGCCAATTACCCAACCCCACTCATTACGACTCCACCTATCACTAGTGATGCCCCAACACACCAGGAGGGCGAAGACTAGCACATGCTTCCTCCGATACATGTGAAGTCAGCCACCGCTTCTTTTCAAGCTGCTGCTGATGCAGCACTGCCAAGCAGCATCACAGTGCACTCGGAGGAAAGCGCAGCGGCTCAGCTCTGATTCATCAGCTCACAGACGCCCTGTGCTGTGTACATCACCCTAGAAGTGATGTGGGGGAGAGAGCGCCATCTACCCACCCGGAGGAAGCAGTTCCAATTGTGCTCCCTCTGAGCGCCGGCAGCTTGATGGCAAAGCTGCATGAGCTGGGGTTCAAACCTGTGACCTCCCACTGCCCTTTGGACCACTCAGCACCACTTGTGGGAGGTTTTAAACACCTCAGTCTTTGGGTGTAGAAACAAGGAGGTAGTCATAATGTTATGCTTTATCTGTCAATAGTGACCTCTCTGGTGAGAATGTGTAACTGCACAGAGCATACTGAAGAGTACTTTTAATGCAGGTTAAAGTAAATAAATTATTGTGTGAATGTGTTTAAGCATATCCTTTTGTTCATTTAGTTTAATAATGAAAAACTACTGTAAAAAGCAATTCTGCATTCTGGTTCATGGTTCATGTGAGAGTTGTGGGACAGTGTTAACAGTCCTCTTAAGATCACATTCTAATCCCACTATACAATTTGCAAACCTGAAGAAGATTGACAATGTAATAAAAAGCATAAACATACATAGGGATCCATTTGTGTCACAGCCCTGCTCTCAGATCACCCACTAACTTTCCATGTAAATCACACACTCACGCTTTACTAGTAAAATGCATTGCAGTTTAAAGAATTACAAGCTGATTTTAATAAAAGAGGGCTGATTAAAATAATTGTTCAACAGTAATTACAAAAATAAAAGCAGTGAAACAAAAGACAGAAGGTGGGCTCCACTCTCAACAACACACCTGGATAATGCACTTTCATAGACAATGAGCTCTAATAGCTGCTACACACTACACCCGCCCACACACAGCATTCTAGCAGCAACGTACTGTATGTAATCGTACGTAATCGTATGCAATTGTGCATAATAGATGCTCCCTGAATTAAAAACACAGCAGCCAGATTTTACAGGCTGCCAACAGTGGCATCTGAAAATCTGGCATTAATTGATTGACATAAGGCACGATTTTGACTTTATAAAGGTGGTTGGTTCATTTCCACTGTTCCCATTTGTAGTCCACTAGTCGTACGAAGACACACACAAACACAAACACACACACAAACACTCTCTTTCTTTCTTTCTTTCTTTCTTTCTTTCTTTCTCTCTTTCTCTCTTTCTCTCTCTCTTTCTCTCTCTCTTTCTCTCTTTCTCTGTCTCTCTCTCTCTCTGTCTCTCTCTGTCTCTCTCTGTCTCTCTCTGTCTCTCTCTCTCTCTGTCTCTCTCTCTGTCTCTCTCTCTGTCTCTCTCTCTCTCTCTCTCTCTCTCTCTCTCTCTCTGTCTCTTTCACTCTCTTTCACTCTCTTTCACTCTCACACAACCTCCCAGAGGTAATGAAGTGGCAGGACCGGTGGGGCTCACACGCAGGGGTACTTGGCCCATGTGGGCAGGACACCTGTCTCATTGGCGATGGCCCAGTAGCGCTCTCTCAGGATAAAGGCTCCTGCTTTGGGCTGCCTCTGACGCGTGAACATGCCCTTTTTGTTCCCCACCACACGAGTGATGGCTGGAGAAAAAGAGAGAAAGAGAGAGTGAGAGAATTACAGATTAGATTCATCCTAATTGTTTAGAAGCAATGACTAAACAAATAAGCTTTTATTTCACAGTCTAAGATCATTTAGTGGGGTCTTTTAGACCCAATCACAACTCACACTTACAACCTAGAACCTGTTTTTACATTAGCTATAGCTCCACATTATCTCTCTGAGTCTGTGCACATGTTTTTGTTCTGTTTTTTTGGTTGTACAGTCTGGGTCGACCAGAGGTGGATGGGTTCCTCTTACTGAGTCTTGGTTCCTTTTAGTATGAGAGATTCTGTCAACAACAAATTGTACTTTTATTAAGTTTTCAACATTGAGAGACTATCAATAACAAACTGTGCTTTCCTAAGGTTTTCAACTGACTCACTCTCTAACCCCCTATTCCCCATTACACTCCTAATCTCCCACATACCTCTCCTTTGTTAAACATAAGTTGACAGAGACATCCCCTAAGGTCACCATCTCTATTGTTCTTGATCACACCCCTGCTGTGTTCAAAGCAGTGTCTACTAGGGGTGTCACGATTCTCTAAATCATTGATTCGATTTTATTTCCAATTTTAGGGTCACGTTTCGATTCGATTCTCAATTTTCTTTTTTCTTTTTGCAGCAGAGAGGCCTATGCCAGTTTTAGATTAGTCTATGGTCAGTCATTGGTTTGATTTACAACATTGGTCAAATTTACAACATCTTATTGTGCACTATAAAAACACAATGTGAAACATAACAAAATAAATAATAAAAAATACAGGAACAGTCATGTACAAAATAATAGAACAATTAGAGCTTTAACAAACTGAACTCTATCCTACTATAACAGTTAAACATGAAAAATAAGACTCTGAGAATGACAAGTTTTTTTTCTTTAACAAAGATGTATTATTAACTTTATCTGAGAGAAAGATGCTCCTTAAGGTACCAAAACTATTAACATATTTGAGGCTAGACAAAACACTGTAATTTTTATATTTTTAAGTTTTTCTTTAAGAAGATGAGAATGTCCACATTCTCTGGAGAAAAGACTGCTCTTTGACTCCTCTTTTTGACTTTGAGGCTCGAGACCATGACACAATTTCAATCGATTTTGATGAAATATCAAAATTGTGACACCCCTAGTGTCTACTGTATGTAAAGTCCTACTGAAACGTCAGACAGACCAGTCAGACAGGGAATTCAGATTGACTAGTGAGACGGACAGAGAGAAACAACCAACTAAGCTGTGCCCGTGTAGATTTTCTGTCTGCACGAGAATAAACTCAAGTTAACTCTCAAGCTCTCAAGTCTCCTGACTCCTGAGGCTGACTTCTAATTCCTGAAGGCCGAATTTCTAACAAAGCTGCATTTCTATTTTGGCACTATCACTGTGGTGTTTACACAAAAAAGGTTTGGAACTGTATATCTGTTAAGCGCCTTTTTTTTTAACAACGTTCATTGTAAAGCACAATATAATATATAAATAAAACTACATTTAAATTAATTGACTTTTAGACAGTAGCCCTTTTCATTCTGTGGTGTCCTGACCATTAAGGAAAGAACAGGTTGAAAGGAAGACAATAATAAAAGTATGCAGAGAAACAAATACAGTACTACAGTCTGTAAATATAACTACAGATTGTTCTTACTGTATTCTACAGTGCACCGTTAATATAAGGTGCACTATCAACTAACATATATTTTCTGGTCTATTTTATAGGCGCATTTTAAGCGACAATAGTAAGAAACAAGGGTGTCGCCATGTTTTCCTTCCCTATTAGGGAAGCACCTAAGTAAACAAAATTGTAATTCTTGAAAAAAAAGACATTTTCTTTGGTACCACTTTAAAATAAGACTACCTTTATAAAGGGTTTATAAATGGTTTACAATTAGTTTATTAATGGTTACTAATTAGGTTGTAAATGCCTTAAAAATCATTAATAATCAGTTATAACACATACGTAGAAAGGGCAACAATATAGATGGCTGTGGGTTCACTATTTGGCAAACAGCAGGTCTTTGTTGCCCTTTCTATGTATGTGTTATAACTGATTATTAATGATTTTTAAGGCATTTACAACCTAATCAGTAACTATTAATAAACTAATTGTAAACCATTTATAAACCCTTTATAAAGGTAGTCTTATTTTAAAGTGGTACCTTTTCTTTTATCGTCAAACGAGCGCTGGATGTTAATCTACACAGATTTCTCTCCTATAAACTGTTTATTTGTGTGAGTAAAGCATTTCCGTTTATTTACAGTGAGCTTAGCTTGCCAATATTTTCAACAGTGTAGTTAGCAGCAGCACTAGTCGTAGCTAGTAGCGCTTAATGCTAGTAAATGCCGCATGACAGCGCTACACGGAGGAACCCTGAGTTTTCCGGTAACCCAGCTAGCGGTTAATCCCACGTAGCTTGTTTTAACACTGTAAACACACAGACTACAGTCTGATATACTCACCTCTGAACGGCGAAAGAGCTAGCACTGCGGTTAGCGGCTAATACTAATACTGTTTCAGCTTCGGTGCTGGACAAACTTCACTGAAACTCCTGTATAAAGCTGTACTTCAGCGGAGGGCTTTACTGCTCCTTAATACCTGACTGGTAGAATTCATACATAAAGCGCACCAGATTATAAGGCGCACTGTCGATTTTGGGGAAAATTAAAGGATTTTAATTGTGCATAATAGTGCGAAAAATACATATGCTCAGTAGAGCTAAATAATAATAATAATAATAATAATAATAATAATGATGATGGGTATAAAAACAAGGAGTCATAATGCTGTTATGCTTAATCTGTGTTAATACTGACCCTGAGCGGTCATGAAGTCAGCAAAGTTCCAGATCAGCTCTCCCACCACAAACTCCCTCCTCTTCTGGTCAAACACTTTGTGATAATTCAGCAGGACTCTCTTCTGATACTCCTCAGTGAACATCATTGGTGGATCCTGTGTGAAAGCAAAGAGCTGTGTGTTATTTATCATGCCAACAAAGTTTTATATTATTACAGACAATAGTCTTAAACTTGAGGGACATCACTGTATGCTCTGCACTGGGATGGCATGCATGGTTCTGAATCATGGTATTGGTGTGGATGGAGCTTCATCAAGACAGATTAAGCAGTTCTGCTGCTCAACAAACTTTAAAGACAAAAAGTGATGTAAAGTTGAGATGTAAATTATGTTGCAGTATTATATTCTTGGAATTAATAAGAAAAAATGTTTCATCGTATCATCAAGAAAATCGTTATTTCAAAAATATGTATTAAACACTTCCTCTTCTTCATCAACATGTGTCATCACCAGTTGCATAAACACACGAGTGGTTGAGCCATGCTAAAATCTCTGTATGCACAAAAAGGGAGTTAAAAAAGTGATTTTAATAATGATTTAATTAGGAATAACCACAGAATATTGTTGTAATTAATACAATTATTTTTGTATAATTCCTGCATGCTAATTACATTTATTTTTTTTATTTGCATTTGAATATTATTATTAAACACTTAAGTTTTAAGAAAAACAAGTATGACTAATCGTGATTAATCACAGATTATTGTTGCGATTAATCCAATACATTTTCGTAATCGATTGACACCACTAATAAAACATATTAAATCAATAAGTCATTCTAAAAGTGTAATCTACTTACATAATGCAGTCCGGGCACAGCATCAGCTCCGTACTCGCTCTGTATTATAGGTTTTTGGTACTTTCCGTACCAGTTATCAAACTGTGTGTTGAGCTGGATGGGGATGACCTCCAGGTGGCCGGGGTCATGGTACCAGGAGAAGTAGCTGTTCACACAGATCACGTCTACATACGGAGCCTGTGAAAGAAAAAGTTAGGAAAGAGAATGTTAAACCATTTTTCAATATCTCTTTGTGCCCTTAATATTAAAGGGGCTGTTTTTGTCACTGTGCCTTTAAGGAAACTACAAATTCAATTATCTCTGTTTGGACTGGTTTTCCCGTATTGTGTCATGTAGCTTGCCATCAGCTGCCAGAGCCCTGAGAGTGCACAATTAGCCTTGCTCTCTCTGGGTGGGTAGATGACAGTCTCTCCCCTCATCACACCTAGGGTGATGTTGATCAGCACAAGGCATCTGTGAGCTCATGTATCAGAACTGAGTTGCTGCGCGAGTTGTTGCTGCTCCGAGCGTGCTTTGTTGCTACTCAGCAATGCTGCATCAGCAGCAGTTCAAAAAGAGCCGTTGGTTGGCATGTATCACAGAAGGCATGTGCTAGTCTTCACCCTCCTGATGTTGTGGCATCACTAGTACAGCTGCAACTAATGATTGTTTTGGTAGTCAACTAATCTGATGATTATTTTTCCGATTACTCGATTAGTCAAGGATTGTTTCTGCCATGTCCTAGATAGATAGATAGATAGATAGATAGATAGATAGATAGATAGATAGATAGATAGATAGATAGATAGATAGATAGATAGATAGATAGATAGATAGATAGATAGATAGATAGATAGATAGATAGATAGATAGATAGACAGACAGACAGACAGACAGACAGACAGACAGACAGACAGACAGACAGACAGACAGACAGACAGACAGAGACAGATAGATAGATAGATAGATAGATAGATAGATAGATAGATAGATAGATAGATAGATAAAGAAAAAGAAAAAAAACAGACAAAGAGGATAGATAGATAGATAGATAGATAGATAGATAGATAGATAGATAGATAGATAGATAGATAGATAGATAGATAGATAGATAGATAGATAGATAGATAGAAAAAGAAAGAAAAAAACAGACATAAAGAAAGAAAAAAACAGACATAAAGAAAGAAAAAAACAGACATAAAGAAAGAAAAAAACAGACATAAAGAAAGAAAAAAACAGACATAAAGAAAGAAAAAAACAGACATAAAGAAAGAAAAAAACAGACATAAAGAGGATAGATAGATAGATAGATAGATAGATAGATAGATAGATAGATAGATAGATAGATAGAAAAAGAAAGAAAAAAACAGACATAAAGAAAGAAAAAAACAGACATAAAGAAAGAAAAAAACAGACATAAAGAAAGAAAAAAACAGACATAAAGAAAGAAAAAAACAGACATAAAGAAAGAAAAAAACAGACATAAAGAAAGAAAAAAACAGACATAAAGAAAGAAAAAAACAGACATAAAGAGGATAGATAGATAGATAGATAGATAGATAGATAGATAGATAGATAGATAGATAGATAGATAGATAGATAGATAGATAGATAGATAGATAAAGAAAAAGAAAAAAAACAGACAAAGAGGATAGATAGATAGATAGATAGATAGATAGATAGATAGATAGATAGATAGATAGATAGATAGATAGATAGATAGATAGATAGATAGATAGATAGAAAAAGAAAGAAAAAAACAGACATAAAGAAAGAAAAAAACAGACATAAAGAAAGAAAAAAACAGACATAAAGAAAGAAAAAAACAGACATAAAGAAAGAAAAAAACAGACATAAAGAAAGAAAAAAACAGACATAAAGAAAGAAAAAAACAGACATAAAGAAAGAAAAAAACAGACATAAAGAGGATAGATAGATAGATAGATAGATAGATAGATAGATAGATAGATAGATAGATAGATAGATAGATAGATATAGATAGATATAGATAGATATAGATAGATAGATAGAGACCATTGTTGTTCAGCTGTATAGAGGTCCTATACAAAAATGGTTCTTCCTCTACCAGGATGTGAACTAAACCCTAAAACCGGCTTTATAAAAAGCAGTTTAAACATAGTTATCTGCCGACTGAATAAAATGCACTCTGATTAAATATTTATTTTCAGATATAGTATAACCCAAACAAGGCTAAAGCCCTTCATTTCAGCACAGCCAAATCAATATGCTTATCGCTCTCTGTGAGTTCCACAGTGAATTCCTGGCATAGCCTGTGAGGGTACTCATAGTTAAGTTCTGGCATTTGATTCAAAAAGCCACCTAGTGGAAGTGGATGTGGTTAATTATTTTATACAAGTTTAATGTCTGTAGTTTACTTTTTTTTAGTTTTGCATTTTGGCTATGTAGTTAATGCAGGTGGGCAATGGCAATTGCTAAAGTCTAAATTGATTTTAAACAGATCTTGGACATGCAGCTCTATAGGTTTGGAGGTAACACAGAAATGTGGCTTAATCATTATAATATATATCATAATAGAGAATGATGAAAGACTCACCCCTAGATCCCTGGCGTAGTTACTGGCTGTAATGTAGGTCACAGGCCGAGTTGAATCCAGAGACTTTGTGTGAGCCACGAGTTGCCTGGAAATTAAAATCACGAGTCAGGTTCACCGTGGGGCAATACAAAGACACTCGGCTAAGCCTAGACTAGCTCAGAGCTAAGAATGATTTAAAAAAAAAAAAAAGAACAAAACCTTGAGAAAGATATAGTTTATTTTCTAAAGCAAATTTTTAACTAATCAGATAGAAAAGTTATGTAAATACAAACACTGATTAAAATGAAGGGAACTGGTGCCGCATGTGCCAACATCCCAGCTGCTTAGTATAATACGGAAATCAGCCTGAGCAACATGTTGTTGGCACATGTTGGGACATAATATGGGAATTGGCCTGAGCTGCATGACACAGTGTCATGCTGAGCAGCATCACACTAAACGTGATGGAAGACGTGGGGAAGAAATACCAACAAGCAACCCATGATAGAGCCCAAGACAACTTGGGATCTGAACCAGGGATCCTTGGGTCATAGTAACAGTGCCTTAGTCATCTAGTAATGAACTGTGCTCCTCTGGTATACTCTTTAAAAAAGTAGAGCATCCACCTGGTATTAGATCACTTATTAAGCTGTTCCTCATGCTTGGACCGGGTCACGAACTGACACCTAAAACTGGTCATTCCAAATAATACACATGTTTGCAGTGATCACGCTAAATCTGAGCCCTAATTGAGCCTTAGTCGTTATGCTAATGAGGTCTGAAGGGCTGCTCACGTGTGCTGTATCCATGTAAGACAAGATTCCGGTGCTGGTGGCCTGAGACTGTGCTGGCATTTGAGCCCCACCTGTTTAGTGTCGTGTGTGAATGAAGAGGCTAGAGGTGTGTCACTCTTACCTGAATGCATTCCTACAGTCACTCATGCTGAACAGGTTTAGGCCACACACACACACACACACACACACACACACCTACAGCTGACATTTAACAGTCCCAAAACAATATCTTTACATTTAAGATGACAAGCCATAGGTCAAGGGATATTTAAAAAAAAAAAAAAAATACAGTAGCCTACCAGGAAAAGTCACAGGAGTAAAGTCGTAATGTTACAAGTAAAAAAAAGTAGATTAATTACTTGGGCTGCAAGTTTAGGAAGCTCGGAGGGAAAGGAGCATTTTCCGCTCATGATCTGTTACAGGACTGCTGTGATAATCATCAGTTATCTACATTTATAACCTTTTTAAGATTTTGCAAGGCGTCGTTTCTGGTAGCCTAGCTTATATTGTGTTTCAGCTTTAGAACCCCCACCGCAAGATGCTGAGGCAGAAGAGCACACGTTGCTTCGCAGAGGCAGAGTAAATAATTAAAATAAATAAATAAATATGTAAATAAATAAATAAATAAATAAATAAGTACAACTTTTTTAGCAGGAGCTCACAATTGCTTGGTTTTGGGTATTAATTTATTGATATGAAACGTGTTATCTAGTCTTTAATCTAGCGTGTACGACCAGAAAAAGTAATTAAATACAGCTTATTCACATCCAACTGCAGATGAACTGTTAAGAGCTCATAATGGTCTATTGCAATCATTCGTCTCTAATGCAGAAAATTTTAGATTAACCCAAAAGAGCCCACTGTTATGTATGAGTCACACCTTAAAAGTGTGTAAAAGCTGTGTAAAAGTTCCTTTCAGCACTCTCTCCTTTACTTTAATTCATGAAATTGCTAAGAGGCATATACCTGCTGAACATCCTGAAAGCAGGATAGTGTGTAAATCTGTTTTTGATCATTTTTACCTTATTTACAGAATGTAGTGCTGGGTCACTGCTGGAGATAAAACAAGCTCCTTTAAAAAGCATTTCAACCATTTAGCACTTAAATCCTGTAATTAAATATTTGATTTAAATTGATTTTGACTTGATTTCTAGAACAAAAGGTTATATTTGTGTTATACTATATTTATAATATTATACAAGTTATGAAATTGTTGTATTATTTGTGTTACATCAAAATTTGTACCTTAAAATATTATACATAATATAATACAGTCACGTGCCCATGATTTCAAAATGCAACTGAAAAATGAATTGAAAAAATAAATAAATAAATAAATAAATAAATGTATCTGATTGAATTTTGAGCTTCAGAAATGGATCTGGGCTAAGCAATGGTTTAATAAACAGAGCCATGACACTAAGATCTGGCTAAATATTGACACAAAGCATCAGCACAAGCAAGCAGTGTCCAAGATCTGACATTGTACTGCCCTCTGCAGTCCACATCCTGGATTAGCATTGGTACATAACATATTAAAAATCATTTGTGCTCAAAATAAAGATTAATTCTGGGTTTAATAATTCAGACACTAACTTATGAAACCTAAATTTCCTCTAAGCATGCGTATCAAGTAATTTGAAGGTGTTTTGTACGTTCAATCTACCACAGTGCTTATCAACCCTAATTCTAAAGTACCACTGCATTTTGTAATGTTCTCCCTGATCTAGGACACCAACCTAAACAAATTAAATTGGTGTGTGGTTAAAAAAAAGTATTGGGTTGAAATACAAAAGGATCAGCAGCTGTGCTAAATTGATAAAAATTTTGTAGAATTTATCGATAGCATATCCCCTTCCTGACACAATCAGTCGTAACATTTCTCTATACATATGCATGAGCCATGTATGTGCGGGGATGTACAAGTTAGAGGGGTTATAGAGTATTATAGAGTATTATTATATTAGTATAATCCCTGGTCCAGAAAGATATAGGTTAGATACACACCTGTAGGATTTTTTCCCTAATATTTGTATGATTGGATATGTCTATAAAAATCTATAAATAAAGTGCTTAAAAATGATTAAGGGCTTTAAGGGGTCTAGGGAAGTATTATCACTATGATTTAAGGATCCTCAGGTCGAAACCCTGATCATGCTGCTTCAACATCAGCAGTCGGACTCAGAGAGAGCAAGAGAGAGCGAGAGAGAGAGAAAGGGAGAGAGAGAGAGGGAGAGGGATAGTGAATGGTGAGGGATGGTGAGGGATGAGGGAGAGGGGGAGGGGGAGAAAAAGAGGGAGAGAGAGAGAGAGATATTTAATATTTTTCATATCAATATTATTTAATCTCTTCTTGTTTAAGTTGTTTTATTAGATTTTCTTTTTTCATTGTGTTTATATTTGTGTATTGTTTGTCTGCTTTGGCAACAGTGTACCTTGTGACAGTCATGCCAATAAAGCTTTATTGAACTTGAACTTGAACTTGAGAGAGAGAGAAAGGGAGAGGGAGAGAGAGGGAGATGGTGAGGGATGAGGGAGAGAGATAAAGAGAGAGAGAGAGAGAGAGAGAGAGAGAGAGAAAGGGAGAGGGAGAGAGAGAGGGAGAGGGAGAGAGATGGTGAATGGTGAGGGATGAGGGAGAGAGGGTGAGAGAGAGAGAGAAAGAGAGGGAGAGAGAGAGAGAGAGAGAGAGAGAAGGGGAGAGGGAGAGAGAGAGGGAGATGGTGAATGGTGAGGGATAAGGAAGAGGGGGAGAGAGAGAGAGAGAAAGAGAGGGAGAGAGAGAGAGAGAGAGAGAGAGAGAGAAAGAAGGGGAGAGGGAGATGGTGAATGGTGAGGGATGAGGGAGAAGGAGAGAGATAGAGAGAGAGAGAGAGAGAGAGAGAGAGAGAGAGAGAGAGAGAGAGAAAGGGAGAGGGAGAGGAGAGGGAGGGAGAGAGAGAGCACAGTTGGCATTGCTCTCCCTCTTCATTACACGCATTGTGATATTGGCTGGCACAGCCATCTGTTAGCTGATGCATCAGAGCTGGGTCACTGCACTTTCCTGTGAGTGCACTGTCTACCTGATGATGAGTCTTTAAATGTGCTAGTTTTCACCATACTAGTGTTGGGGCCAGTCCTCAAAGAGTGTATGAGGTAATTGGTCTTCCAAATGGGATAAAATTAGAAATAATATTTAAAAAAGATGATCATACTTGAAATAAAAGGCTGCTGGAGGCATCTCAGACGCTGGCTCATTGGCCACAGACCACATGACGACAGAGGGGTGGTTCTTATCCCGCCTCACCAGCTCCTCCATTACAATCAGATGATGAGCCAGAGAGGCATTCTCAAAGCTGCGTCTAAAGAGAGACAAACCAGACAAATCAACAGACGTGTGATTTATGATCAATTAAACAAAGAGAGCCAACAATTAGATGCTAATCTTTAAGAGATTTAACATTAGATGAATATCTTAACCACTATGTACTGGAGCAATAGATATATCTACACTACATGTCCAAATATTCCTGGACACTAGGGGTGGGCGATATGGCCCTAAAATAATATCACAATATATCACAATATTTTTGTATTTTTGTGATAACGATACGTTTGGTGGTATGACAAAACACTGAATTTAAAAAAATATCAAGAATGCACTACTGCAACAAAATGAAAATTAGGTTTTATTATTGCATATGACATGATAGGGCACACCCCTAACAATTATAACTTTATCAGATTTGTAACAGAAGTCAATGATCCAGAATGTCATGATACTAATAATAATGCACTCCATAATATCTCCATATATCCTGGATTAAGTAAAATAAATTATACTGGATAAATATAATCTGCTTCTAGTAGATATAAAATAGGAAATGAGAACAGTGTGATTTTTTTCTTTTGCTAAAAACAGTACAAAAGTATTACCCTAGTGTAATAATTAGGGGTGGGTGATATAGGGGTGATATTAAAAAATGTTGGCGATATTATTGCATATGATACAATATGGCACACCCCTAATGGACATAATACAATAATCAAACTTGGGATTATAAATAAAAGTACCAAAATGCAAGCCATGCACTAGATTTAAACATGCTAAATTAAAGTATAATCTACCTAAAGACAGTGTGTAAATCTTACATGTCTTTGATGCCAACTCCTGGACTCTCATCTATGACCACAATGCCATGACGGTCGGCCATCTGCAGGATCTCCTCAGCGTATGGGTAATGACTGGTGCGGAATGAATTGGCGCCCATCCATTTCATCAGGTTAAAGTCTTTCACGATAAGAGGCCAGTCGAAACCCTTACCTCGAATCTACGGATATTACAAAACACAATGTGCTAAAATAAACCTCAAGTGTATTTACCGTATGAGGTGCTATTAGGGCTTTGGGAGATGGGTTTTAAAGATCTTTCAAGGCAAATTAAGACCTTTTTTTGTTAAGTAAAACAATTTTAAGAATTTCCAAAAGTGTACACACAGTTTGGACACACCTCATCAATCCATGTTTTTATTTATTCATTTTTTTCTACATTGTAAATGAATACTGAAGTAATCCAGACTATGAAGGAACACATAAGGAATCATGTAGTAATTTAAAAGTGTTAAACTAACCAAAATACTCTGTGAAGAAGCTTTAAGGTGCTCTTATCTGTTGTGCTGTTAACTTGTGGTTTCTGAGGCTGTTAACTCTTGACAAACTTATCCTGTGCAACAGAGATAATTCTTGCTCTTCCTTTCCTGGGGATTTCCTGATGAGAGCCAGTTTCATCATAGCATTTTTGTACTTGAGAATACTTTTAAAATTCTTGATATTTTTCGGACTGACTGATGTTCATTCCTAAAGTATTTTTACTTTACTTAGTTGAGTAGTTCTTGCCATAATATTTATTATAACATTACTCAAATAGAGCTATTCACTGTATACCTGTAACTCTACCCCTTTACAACTTTACAACTGATGCTCTCAAACAGATTAACAGGCAAGAAACTTAAGTAATTGACTCTTGATGGGTTCAGCACAGCTGTTAACTGAAAGCCTGAATTCCAGGTGACTCTACCTCATAAAGCTGACTGAGAAAATCCAGCCAAGATGTGCAAAGCTGTCTCCATCTACGCAAGAGGTACTTTAAATAATCTAGAATATAAAACATATGCTGGTTTGCTTAACACTTTTTTGAGTATTAAATAATTTCATATGTTTTCCTTCATATATTGAATAATCTTAGTATTAATCTGCATAAAACAATACAGATTTTTTTTTATTTATATACTAAAAGTATATGCATTTGTAATGTTGAGACCCATTACACCCACATACGAGCTGCTTTGCTGCCCTCTAGTGGTACTCACGTCTGCATCCTCATGCTTGTTGACCCCGTGGAAGTAGAAAGGCTTATTGTTGATGAGGAACTTGTTGGTGGTGACCTTTGCAGTGCGAATGCCCACCGGCAGTATGTACACATCAGTCTCCCCACTCTCTGCAGTGAGCTGAACCTAAAATAAAATCAGAGTACATGTGGAAATGAAGAATACAGAATTGAACAGTATTTGAACCACAGAGCCCTTATTATATTGGAACTTCACTTTTTTTTATTTCAAATTTTTCCCATTTTCTCCCCAATTTACACAGCCAATTACCCAACCCACTTATTAGGACCCCGCTATCACTAGTAATGCCCCAACACACCAGGAGGGCGAAGACTAGCACATGCCTCTTCCGATACATGTGAAGTCTGCCACCGCTTCTTTTCCAGCTGCTGTGATGCTGCTCGGAGGAAAGCGCAGCGACTTGGTTCCGATACATCAGCTCACAGACGTCCTGTGCTGTAGACATCACTTAGGAGTGATGTGGGGAGAGAGCGCCATCTACCCACCCAGAGGGAGCAGGGCCAATTTTGCTCCCTCTGAGCGCCGGCAGCTTGATGGTAAAGCTGCATGAGCGGGGGTTCCAACCTGCGACCTCCCGCTCATAGTGGCAGCACTTTAGACAGTGTCTTAGATACAGACTTTTAAACCCCTTACAACCCAAAGCACACCTCCACTCAGCCCTGATTTATTCTCTATTACCTCCATCGAGTACAGGTAGCCCGCATTTTCATGCATCAGGTAGGGCCACCACAGGTTCACGTCCGGCACCTTTAGAACCCCAGAGATTCCATTAGCTGTGGCGACACATCGTCCATCCTTACTCGAGAGAGAGACCTTCACCGCGGGCTTAGAAGTGCTCACCACTGATACATTGTAAAATACAAAACCTACAAAAAACAGTAAAACACACACTTCAGTCCATGATTGCTCAATGTTTTCATTAAATCACATTTAATTAACCATGTCCCACGTTCCCCTAATATAACAATGATTAAAAAAAGCATCATCACTAACCAGTACTGTCAGAGAAGTTAGTGTTGACAGTGATGTCATCAATGTAAGCTTTTGGCGTTGTGTAGAGCAGGACAGATCGGTGTATTCCCGCATAGTTGAAGAAATCAAAGTTGTAGTTTTGAATGAAGTAGCCTGAAGGGTACCTGTTTACCATGAGAAAAAAAAGATTAAAAGAAAGCAGGTTATTAACGTGGGTATTCACCATTAACATTCCTTCCTTTTATTGTACATTATCAAATATTTATAAATAAAAATCACACCTCACACACTATTATTCCATTTCATTACATTACATTACAATATAACATTACATTACATTTGGCAGACGCTTTTGTCCAAAGCGACTTACAGTAATGATGTACATTTAGTAATAGAAGTAGTAACAGGGTCTAAAGGAGGTCAAATGGGAATAGTGGGATAGAGGAGGACAGGAAATGAGGTTAGAAGTAGTTTGTTAGAGGTGTTAGAAGAGTACTAGAAGAGCACTATCTTCAGGAGTTTCTTAAAAATAGCATGGCATGCTCCTGATCTGGTCATGGAAGGCACCAGGCACTATTGGTATTTTCCTCATGAGTATGATTAATGCATTTCTGAACACAAATGAACTAGTAGCAGCAGCAGACATTTCACCTGTTTAATATACTTTATCTTCTAAACTATTAAGGATTTGCTATTAAAGAAAATCATAACATGAAGCAGATGCATTAAGATGGATGTCTTCTTATGTAAAGGACCAGCAAAACGTTTGGACACACCTCTTCTCATTTAAAGACTATATTAAAGCTATACAGAAACACACGCTTAATAACAAAAAAGTTTTAAGCAAACCAGAACATGTTTTATACTTTAGATTTTTCTCCACATTTAGCTTTGAGCACACATTTGCACACTATTGATATTTTCATGAGTATGATTAATCAGGGAAGTTCTCATTGTCTGGAAAGTGAAAGTCTGCAGTGATTTCCTGCATTAGCTGAGAGTAACGCTGAGTATGATTAATGAGCTACTCATAAGAATTAGGCAGAAATGCTTTCTCTGCCCTGGCCGTCCACTGGGTCAGACCAGAGATTTCTCATGTAGCTAAAACGGCCCTAAACCACCAATTTTGATACAGAACTGAGCAAGATTTTTTTCTCATGTGTTCTTGAATTCAGGCTTGTTTGTCAGACTCTCTCTCTTTCTCCCTTGCTTCTTCTCTCTAACCTATGTACTGTATGCACATTCATGGTATGGTAGGTGTCTTCATGAGGTAGACATTCCATATTTCATGTGTTTCCAATAATGGTTTGGATGTCTTTAATTTTAAAATATAAATGTTTTAAATAAATAAAAGAAAAATAAATAAAAAATAATACACACAGAGAAAATGTGTTGTTGACAAGACAAAATATAATTATGCATGTACAGATGACCCACACAATGTAAGTGTATTGTTTATTGTTCATATATTGTTTAGCATTTATAACAATAGTATACATGTTGGAAAGACCGTTCCTATAGGTCTACCTACTCTGGGAGGGGCCTCAAGTGCTGAGTCACAGTTCAATGGAGTTTTTTTGGCCAGGGAGAGAGAAGTACAAGCTGTGTGTGTCTGTTCCTCCATGTTTTACCCCCTTTGTGTGCGAAGTATGCGTCCTTGACTTGAAACCATACTTTTCATACTTTACAAGCTCTGTATTCCACTCAGCCTGTGTGCAAGTAAAGTGCTGCTGTGTAACACACCTGAGGTGTCAGTACAATTAATCCTTAATCACCACTAACACCAGTGTTCTGACCGACACTCCGAAGGAGGACAAATCATATAGAGCCAGCCTTATTATACAGTCCATTTAACTTACCTCTATCGAACAATACATTAGGGGTGTTCCGGTACATTAGTCCACAGTATGGAACGGATATTATTCACTTTTATTTTGAACAAGATTTAAATGAATATGATTATTCATGTTGTTGCATAATCTATTATGACACCAGAACTCAAAACTTGTTGGGGGGAAAGACAAGCCAGGGCAGAATTAGGCTGCAGGATGTGCTGGTTGTTTGCAGACTTCAGTGTTCAAACAATGGAACTGTATTCACTTAGATCCAGTGTTGGGCACGTTACTTTGAAAAAGTAATTAGTTATAGTTACTAGTTACTTCTCCAAAAAAGTAACTGAGTTACTAACGGAGTTACTTTACTATAAAAGTAACTAGTTACCAGTAAAAGTAACTATTGCGTCACTTGCCCCTTAAAAAAATGAACAAAAGAAAATAAATTATGTAATTACTATTATTATTAGAAAAATAACAAACGAAAATAAACCCAAAATGTTAACAAAAATATAATCTAACGAATTTTAAAAAATAAGAAACGAAAAACTCCACATGACCAAAGAAAATTACTAAGACTTGTAATACTGAAAAAAAACCCGGAAAAAACAAATACGCGTCTGGGGATAAAAATTAAACAAACCAAAACACACTCAAAGGAAAAACGTATAAATAAACAAAAAAGAATGGACAAAAACAACAATCCATTAAAAAAACTCATTTAAAACAATCACAGGCTTTCTGACAGAATAATGAAAGTTTTGGTTAGTTTCAGTTTCAAATCATGAAAACAGCTCACCAAAACCTCAACCTATCCTTTATATTTGACAATATTTGATTAACTTACAGGTCCTTATTTATTTTTATTGAACTGAACTGAGTTTATTTTTTATAGCCTCGCGCTGAATTCAGCTCCGCGCTGCTAAAGAGAGAGAGAAAGAGAGAGAGAGGCGCAGCGCATTTTGTCTGATGTCTCTTGATTAATTATCAGTACATTTGTTGGCTTTAGTGAATTTAATAACATATTTAACTACACTTGTCCGACCTTATTTATTAAAACGCTTTTTTTTTTAGAAGAGAGATGTTATTTCAGAGTGCTGGACGAGATTTTAATTAATGAATTAATATATTAAATATTTTAATAAATTTGCCCTGGTGATAAGAAACGAATGCTAACATATAGCTTTATATTTCTGTGTATTTCAAATGTTTTAAGTTTTATATAATTGATGGACAGCACCAGACGCCGACAATGTGCTTTATGTTTCAGATATAAAAGTGAAATTCAGTTAAATAATAGCAAAGTTAAATAAACTAAATTTATGTTTAGTCAAAGTTCTTTTCTCTTTTAATTTTCCATTTCAAAACTCCAGGATTTGAGTGAGAATAAGCATCTGTTGAAATTCTTAAACAGCAGAATGCCTGTCTGCTATATTAAGTTGGAGTGATTTAGTCTGTGTACTAAACATAAATATAAAACCTTATAATTGACAGAAATAAATATAACTAATAATATTTTTTAGTTACTGTGCAGATTTTTAAGTATATTTTATTTTTTATAGTTGATTGCTGAAGGCTGTGGGTGAGGTTTATTTTTATGTGGTAAAGAATGATTATATGGGATATTTTGGGTCGCAGGGTGATCAATCGCGCAAAGCTTTTTTTCCGCCGCCAAGATAGAAACACCCCAGAAATGTACCTGAACACACATCATTTCCAGACCACCACGTCCATCGGCGTTAATATATTGCAAAAGTCCAACGCTATTTTAAGGACGCGTGCGCAAGGTGTAAAAATAGTCTGTTTACTTGTGGCAACGCGCCACGCTACACGCCTTGCGCGGGGTGTACCTGCATGGTGACAGTGCAGTATTTGATACATTGTTACACCCAAATATTAATGTCTTATTACTTAAATACCTATTAAACAATAATAATATGTTTAAATGTTGTCTTCGTTTTGTTGTTACTAGTAAAGATTAATTAAAACCATGGTAGTGGTATGATTTTACCATCATCCAAACAGTAGAAAACAAACACTGATGTTAATCTCTAACCCTTACTTGGTATCCACACATCAAGGGCATTTTCACACCTGAAAATCCCGACTAGAGTTTGTATTTGTTACAATGTATTTACAGTATTTGTTCCGTTAGTTTCGGTTTCACACTGCAGGTTTGTGAGCAGACTTAAGAGCTTTACTACATCCTGTCATCATCAGCTAAGTGGGCAGAGTCTCTCTATACTTCAGACTAATTGGTTTGCAGAATGTTAGTTATGTTCTGTAGAGTTCTGCTTTGAGTTGCTTTGCTTTCAGGTGTTGTGCTGAATTCTAGCTCAGATATCTTTATTTATTAGTGTGATTGCAGTAATGCAATCACAGTATTGTTCTTCTTAAGTCTTATTCTTCTTCTTCTTCTTATTATTATTATTCCACCTGTTTTTTGTCCGGTTAACTAGTGCCGCAGTTTTCGAAATATCGACTTCGTTCAAAAGAGAAAACGTGCGTCCATATCGGGAATGGTGGGCTTGTATACAGCTTTCCGATCGGACTTACGTTTTTCGTAAAAACTTCGTAAGTACGCGTTTTTTTGCCCATTGAAAATGAATGGGCAGAACTTTGCACGCCCGTGGACGTCGCAATTTTTGAAATACGAAGATGAAACCAATTGAGGACCTGTAGAACTTATTGAGCTCTTTCCGAAAATATGCGTTACGAAAAGTTACGACGTACGGATTTCGTACGAATGTCGTACGAAGTGGCCCCATTGGAATGAATGGGGCCAATCGGAGGACGGCAGCTAGATCGAAGGACAGGTAGCTAGAACTCCAGTACTGTGAGTATATGGAGCAGCTATGGGATAAATCAGCGTTAGGTCAAAAGTTTGGACACCCCGGCCCCCCCCAGTACTGTGTGTAATGGAGCCATGGGTCAAAAGTTTGGACACCCCGGCCCCCCAGTACTGTGTGTAATGGAGCCACGGGTCAAAAGTTTGGACACCCCCGAACGGCCAGAGCAACCTAGCGTGCATAGCTGATTGATGTATTTGCACGTTGCGTAGCAACGTGCAAACACCATTTAATCTAATTTATGCATATAAATCACCTAGCAACCACCTAGCAACACCTTAGCAACCACCCCGGATACCATAGCAACACCTTAGCAACCGCCTAGCAACACCTTAGCAACCACCTAGCAACCACCTAGCAACACCTTAGCAACCACCCCGGATACCATAGCAACACCTTAGCAACCGCCTAGCAACACCTTAGCAACCACCTAGCAACCACCTAGCAACACCTTAGCAACCACCCCGGATACCATAGCAACACCTTAGCAACCGCCTAGCAACCACCTAGCAACACCTTAGCAACCACCCCGGATACCATAGCAACACCTTAGCAACCGCCTAGCAACACCTTAGCAACCACCTAGCAACACCTTAGCAACCACCCCGGATACCATAGCAACACCTTAGCAACCGCCTAGCAACACCCTAGCAACACCCTAGCAACCACCTAGCAACCACCTAGCAACACCTTAGCAACCACCCCGGATACCATAGCAACACCTTAGCAACCACCTAGCAACACCTTAGCAACCGCCTAGCAACACCCTAGCAACCACCTAGCAACCACCTAGCAACACCTTAGCAAACACCCCGGATACCATAGCAACACCTTAGCAACCGCCTAGCAACACCCTAGCAACCACCTAGCAACCACCTAGCAACACCTTAGCAACCATCCCGGATACCATAGCAACACCTTAGCAACCGCCTAGCAACACCCTAGCAACCACCTAGCAACCACCTAGCAACACCTTAGCAACCACCCCGGATACCATAGCAACACCTTAGCAACCGCCTGGCAACACCTTAGCAACCACCTAGCAACCACCTAGCAACACCTTAGCAACCACCCCGGATACCATAGCAACACCTTAGCAACCGCCTAGCAACACCTTAGCAACCGCATAGCAACCACTTAGCAACACCTTAGCAACCACCCCGGATACCATAGCAACACCTTAGCAACCGCCTAGCAACACCTTAGCAACCACCTAGCAACACCTTAGCAACCACCCCGGATACCATAGCAACACCTTAGCAACCACCTAGCAACACCCTAGCAACCACCTAGCAACACCTTAGCAACCACCCCGGATACCATAGCAACACCTTAGCAACCGCCTAGCAACACCTTAGCAACCACCTAGCAACACCTTAGCAACCACCCCGGATACCATAGCAACACCTTAGCAACCGCCTAGCAACACCTTAGCAACCACCTAGCAACCACCTAGCAACACCTTAGCAACCACCCCATATACCATAGCAACACCTTAGCAACCACCTAGCAACACCCTAGCAACCACCTAGCAACACCTTAGCAACCACCCCGGATACCATAGCAACACCTTAGCAACCGCCTAGCAACAACTTAGCAACCACCTAGCAACCACCTAGCAACACCTTAGCAACCAACCCAGATACCATAGCAACACCTTAGCAACCACCTAGCAACATCTTAGCAACCACCAAAGATACCATAGCAACACCTTAGCAACCGCCTAGCAACACCTTAGCAACCACCTAGCAACCACCTAGCAACACCTTAGCAACCACCCCGGATACCATAGCAACACCTTAGCAACCGCCTAGCAACACCTTAGCAACCACCTAGCAACCACCTAGCAACACCTTAGCAACCACCCCGGATACCATAGCAACACCTTAGCAACCGCCTAGCAACACCTTAGCAACCACGTAGCAACCACTTAGCAACACCTTAGCAACCAACCCGGATACCATAGCAACACCTTAGCAACCGCCTAGCAACACCCTAGCAACCACCTAGCAACACCTTAGCAACCACCCCGGATACCATAGCAACACCTTAGCAACCGCCTAGCAACACCCTAGCAACCACCTAGCAACACCTTAGCAACCACCCCGGATACCATAGCAACACCTTAGCAACCACCTAGCAACACCTTAGCAACCACCCCGGATACCATAGCAACACCTTAGCAACCGCCTAGCAACCATCTAGCAACACCTTAGCAACCACCCCGGATACCATTGCAACACCTTAGCAACCACCTAGCAACACCTTAGCAACCACTTAGCAACCACTTAGCAACACCTTAGCAACCACCCTGGATACGATAGCAACACCTTAGCAACCACTTAGCAACACCTTAGCAACACCATAGCAGATACCAGCCAGCTCTGCAATCACACTCGCAGTTTCTGTAGGAACTGCAATCTAGTTTGTTAATGTTTGTTTATAAATGTATGAATAAGGGTTACAGTAAGTACATTTTGTTACAGTAACTAAATTAATTCCCAGTCTAAGTGTTTTTTTTGTTCATACTGCTGCGTGACACGCTGCACACCAGGGGGAATCAGAAGTCACACAACTCCGGTTCTTTTTTTCTCCGATTTATTTAAGGACTGACTTTACTTCCTGTAATTGGTCAGAAAATCTGAACCATCTAGGAAAGTGTTTACACACTGCAGACGAACTGGACCACGCTTCAGTAGTTCCAGACAGAGTACACCTCTTTAAATCTGACCAAACTCTGGTCCCGGATTAACGCACAGGCTATCCTAAGCTGCAGCCTTGGAGCCCATGCAATGATTGGCCACGCTCTGCCACGCCTCGCCTAGCTTTGCGCTTTAGTCAGAGATCTTATTAATGATGCAAATGAGGAGTTTGTGTGAGTGTGCTCTTGGCTGCTCGCGCTATCTATCACGTGTCCGGTTAACAATAATGCTAATCCAGCAAGCAACCTATGAATACACACACAAACACATAGACAATGGCACATTTCTAGGTTGTTGAAGGTTGAATCATCCAAACCACCCAAGGATATGCCTAAAACAAATCCTTTTATTTTAGGATTAATCACAAAATATTGTTGTGATTAATACAATTATGAACAAATATTTCAAGTGATCGATGCCATTAATATAAATAGCATTTTTGTGTGAGTGTATAGAAGTGTTCGGGCTGGGGGGCCCCTTTCAAAGTGTAGCCTAGGGGCCCCGATCACCTTAATCCACCACTTGCTACTTCGGTTCAGACCCGAACTAAGAAGTCTGAAAGTCCAGACTAAATAAAGCAGGTGTGAAAGCACCATGAGGCATTAAAGCCATAAAGAGAACTCACTTGCTGCGATCGTTCATGTACTGGATGGTCCCTGGTGGGAGCGTGTGCAGGTCCAGAGTGTTATTAACAGCGATGGTGATGCGACACGGCAGTCCCGCTCCTTTACGGATCACGTCGTCAACATCAGCCTCAAAGGGAAGATGACCACCTTCATGCTGCGTCACCTTTTCTCCATTCACCCACTGTCAATCCAAAACATCAGGAGAGAAAAACAAGACTGTTATGAAAAACAGATCTGACTCAGATCACATGACTTTTATGATACAAGGTCAGATGATTCAACTATAAATCTGATTATAAACCAGATAAAAAAAAACTTTTCATAGCTTTATGGACTTGACAGAAAACCTGTAGACTCATTAAAAACCATTGCAATAACCGTTTTGTTCTCTAGAATTTTAAGTTCCTTAATGGTGGTTTCAACTTTTCAACATGATAATGCCACTGCTATATCATGTAATATTCACCTAACACTGTATACAGCTGCAGATCATAGAGTTTGCTAAAAAAAATACGTAATTGTGTAAATATTGTTCAAAAATTTTAAAACATACAACTTACTCCTCCCATTCATACAGTCCTTGTAAGAACAGCCTGGTTTGAATTTACTATTTCTCTGATGTCACAAGAACCAAATAATTTACATATATCCACATATTCAGTTAAACTCTGGCCATTAATACTGCACTTATATTCAAGAGTCTTTTAACTTTAACTTTGAATGATTCATATTACAGTTATGCATAGGGAACTAGCAGAGGGACCTGGCACATGTATCTTAGTACTGAGATTTGCTTGTTTTTAAAGGAAAAAGTACAATAATCATGTATTAATATTGGTATAAGTTACTTTTATCTGTCCTCAAACTTTGTATCAGTGCATCTGTACTTACAACTACTGAATAATAGTGAGCGCTTTCGACTCTGAGCACAATCCTCGTGCCCTTGTCCTGAAGCCAGCGATTGGGGACCCACACTTCCTTCTCGTACCACACCCAGCCAACATAGTCCCTCAGCTCAGCATCCTGAGTGATGTCATTAAAGCTGGAGGGAACTGCCATGTCAATCACAGGGCCTGTCTGGAGGTTAAAGCATACACACACACAGTGTAACGACAGCAACGGGCACACACACACACAGCAGATTACAAAACACATTACCACATTTTAACACTTTGTTGCGACACATTTCACACTGCACTCAGAGGTGAAAGATGCATTCTTTAGCCCTAAGTCCCTTTCTTGTCTGCCTTAGCAAAAAGAGCCTTTAAATGTACATTATTTGAAAAATAAGAGACCACTTTAAAATTATTTGGTTTTTTTATTTTACCAAATTGAAGATGAAGATGGATGATCACAAGCCATCAAACCAAGCTGAACTGCTTGAATTTTTGCACCAGGAGTGGCATAAAGTTATCCAAAAGCAGTGTGTAAGACTGGTGGAGGAGAGCATGCCAAGATGCATGAAAACTGTGATTAAAACCAGGGTTATTCCACCAAATATTGATTTCTGAACTCATAAAACTTTATGAATATGAACTTGTTTTCTCTGCATTATTTGAGGTCTGAAAGCTCTGCATCTTTGCTCTCCTAGTATTATAAAACAGTTCCTAAAATGGAAAACGGTACATACATATTTATTTATTTATTTATCAGTAAATGTGTCAGAATCATCAGTTTAAAAGGTTCTTTAGTCATCGATTAAAATAACAAGTCAGTCTAAATGATTAGTCATGTGATCTTTCAGTTTACTCTATAAGGACTTTCTCAGTGCTAATGTTTTGGTGCACTGAGAATTATTTAAAATATTTTGCACTTTTTTTCCTGTGAATCAAAATAAGTTTAATAAGTACAAAATTACACAGAGTGGTCCAGCAGACTAAGCACTGCCACCATGATCAGAAGAACACGGGTTCGAATCCTGGTCATGCAGCTTGCCATCAGCTGCCGGAGCTCTGAGAGAGCACAATTGGCCTTGCTTTCTCTGAGTGGGTGGATGGTGCTCTTTCCCCACATCACTCCAAAGGGTGATGTCACTCAGCACAAGGTGTCTGTGAGCTGATGTATCGGAACCAAATCACTGCGCTTTCCTCCGAGCGTGCTGCAATGCTATTCAGCAATGCTGCATCAGCAGTAGTTAGAAAAGAGGCGGTGGCTGACTTCACATGTATGGGAGGAGGCATGTGCTAATCTTCATCCTCCTGGTATTGGGGCATCCCTAGTGATAGTGGGAGTCCTAATTATGGGGTTGGGTAATTGGCTGTGTAAATTGGGAAGAAAAAAAACGCAGAAAAAAATAAACATGTAAAATCTGCTTTACATGCTCTGACAATTAGTTAAACTAATTTAAATGTAAGGGCAATATGCAGTGAACTAAAGGCTACTAGTTGGTCTGATAGGTAGGACAATTCAGCAGAGTAAGAGTATAATATATTGTGTTCTGCATTACTACAGCAATTGATAATTTGGGAAACAGCAGACAGTTGTATAAAATAATTTGCTGTTTGAATAAAATAAATGAGAAAGGGCTTCTATGTTGTGCACAAGGGACTAGATGGTTTGCAGACTGAACAACTGTGTTTTTTTTTTTTAGAAATCCAACAAAGTGACCGAAAGAAACTGTATTGCTCAGAGAAATGGTTTTAAATCATATCTTTATGTGTCTAAAACCTGTAAAACTTCTGCACAGTGCTGTAAGTGTATCTAAGGTCTTCTAAAGTTATTGGGGCTGTAATACTGTATGTAGGTAATAGGTGTCTGTTTACAGTCAGAGTAAAGGTCAGTATAGAGCTGTAAACGGGAGTAAATAGGAGTACCGGGGTTCTGTACCTCTGCTAAAGGCTGGCTGAACCAGGCCTGGCTGAACCCCGCGCTCCGGTCCGGGGAGTAGTCCGCCCTGAAGCTCCACAGCCCGTCCAGCTGCTTCCTCTCCCGGCTCGGGGACTCCCGCGGGTACAGCATCCCGCCGCTCACGCTCACGCAGCGGCCGCACAGCGCCGCCAGACACGCCGCCTTCAGCAGCCACATCTCCGGCAGACCCATCTCCAGCAGACCCGCTCCTGAGCGCTGCAGGTACCGCTGACACAGCCCCGACTCCGACTCCCACTGACACAGACCCAACTCACCAGCTCCGCTTCCGCAGGTTACTCACGTGAGCCGCGCGAGGCTTTTCAAACCATCCACAAACCAATCCACTCCAACTCCACCAATTTACTGCAGAGAGACTCCACTACAGAGTCCTTTCCGGGTTTATCACACCACCACCACCAGGGGGCGCTCTCTACAGACATAGATAGATAGATAGATAGATAGATAGATAGATAGATAGATAGATAGATAGATAGATAGATAGATAGATAGATAGATAGATAGATAGATAGATGAAAGGTGGGTCAACACTCACCTCTTGTCCGTGGTACAACTCCCCTGCGTGTTCGTTTGATAGAGAGAGTCAGACAGGTGGAGTGAAGTTGAAAGCAAACCAAGTATTTATTACAAAGTACTGGATCCAGGAGAACATACAAAACCAATTATTAGCTGTCCCAGTATAAGTTCTGACCCCCCTCTGATCTGACTCCATGTTTATACCCCAAATGACGTGAAGCCTGCTGATGAGGCGTTGCTAAAATCATCTCATGTTAGTATGCATAATTTCACGTGTTAGTACTCAAGTTTCACAGGTCTGACCGGACCACTAGTGTTTGGCCTTGATTGTGTCCAGCCGTACAGTGTGGTATTGTTTTAAGAATTGACTGGGTCCAGTCAGACAGTGTGATATTGTTTCAGTCATTAGACAGTGCCGCCCCCCCTATGTGCGAGCGTCCTCCCGCTTTGGTAGGTGAAGGACTTTGCACGCACAGAGAGAAAGGCCGCACTGTTCGTCCCGAAGCCTCCTTTGTATCAATTTAGTTCATCCAGAGTGCACTAGCTGATGATTGATGGTCGTTAGTCAGAGACATGCAGTAAACGAAATGCTTCAAGCATGAGCTACACAAGTCTCACAATAGATCTCATATGTTATATGTTAATGTGTTAGTGGCGCGTGGTTAGACCGCCATACAATAGACCCTATGTGTTAGTAAACGCCTTATGTATCGTGTGGGTTAATTTGTCATAATAAAATCTGTGTTAGTCACATGCCTGATCAAACAATGTTTTACTATATATGTAAAGAATATATTGTGATTATTGGTTAATCTTCTATATAAATGCGTGTAAAATACACTGTGAGTGAAAATGATCAAATGTAAGGTGAGTATTGGTTAATGCATATAAAATACAAGGTTTCACACAATGATTATGTAATTATAGATACTAAGATAAGTAATCATAACTGAAAGATATTTGTCAATACACTCAAGGTAAAATAAACAGTAACTCTTCAATAGATAGATAGATAGATAGATAGATAGATAGATAGATAGATAGATAGATAGATAGATAGATAGATAGATAGATAGATAGATAGAGAAAGAAAAAGAAAAAAACAGACAAAGAGGATAGATAGATAGATAGATAGATAGATAGATAGATAGATAGATAGATAGATAGATAGATAGATAGATAGTGTGAAAAAGGGTACTGGTGCTTATGCTAACAATGGCTAAATTATTACTATATCAATGACAATTTCTAATATTTCAATAGCAATTTGCTAAATAATGACTTAATCAATATTCAGTTAACTCTTAATTGCTAAATAACGTTGAATTGCTATAATAAAATGTGTGCTCAATGTTTTCTAATAACTGTCAGAGATATGCTGTGACTTAAAGGAGCAGTACAAGAAGTTGTATAACTTTCCAGTAAAACGGCTCATTGTGTTTGTGTAAGGGGTACTGAGTGTTCTACAAATGTAACAGGTAAGAAGGCAGCTATCCGGAGACACCAAGCTGATAACTCAATTTCAATTGTCAAAGTAACTTTTAGGTCGCAACTGGGTGAGTAGATAACCATGTTGTCATATGGCAACGACACAAATTTGGGTTAAGCAATGCTAGCAAAAGAACATATACTTGATACATTATTACATAAAAAGTATTGGTAACGAATCAGTTAAAACCAGTTCTTGGGGCCTCAGGCTGGGTGTCTTCGCACTTGTGAGGGAGGGATTTCTTGTCTTTAAATGCTTGTGTCTGTGAAATATACTTTGAACTCTTTTCTTGATTTTGGAAGATGTTTCCAGGGTTCCCTGTTTTAATAAATTTTGCTGATGATCAAGTATCCTGTCTCTCTATACTTTATCTCTACTTCGGGCTTCCATCAAAATAATCCAGGGGGAACGCACTGAAAACGGCTTATTAAGGGGTAGTGCGATTTTCCCAACGACAGAGAGACAGACAGACAGACCGATAGATAGATAGATAGATAGATAGAAAAAGAAAGATCTATCCGAGTTTTACTGTCTTATGCAATGAGTCTAATTAAACATGTAAAAAGAAATCTGTTCCAAAATCGTGTCTTATGTCAGATAATGTCTGAGTCTGTATCCTGATGTATTCCATTTATACAGACCCTAAACCTTGTGGTATATATAATATAGCCTACAGTGTATGTTCTGAACCGGGGCAAACGCGCACATTTTGATTGACACGGCGACTGACCAATCCGCGTGTCCCGCTGTGTTCTATAATACCGCCCCGTTTCCTGCGTCTCTCTCTTTTCTTTCACGCGGCCCTACCGTGAGGTAAGCTCTGCCTATTCAGCGCTATATTTCAGTTATTTTCTCTGGATTTAGCTCGAATTCTTCACACATTTCTGCTGAATATGAATTGTAAGAGTCTTATACAGTGTTTGGGATCACGTGTATTAGTGTAAGGCCGGTTTTAGGCTGGTATTATTAGTAAGAACCGCTCCGGTAGCTCCTGTAGCTAACAGTGAGCTGAAGGCCTGGCGGCGCCATGTTTCTTCACACACGCGGTTTAAGCCATGTGGACTAAAGCGGCCTCTGTAATACTGATATATAATCTACTTCTGTCTGTAAAGCACAAAAAAGGCTAATGTTCTACTCAAAAATCTAACTTACAGAGCAAATTAAATTCATTAAAATTATTTTTTTTGCATTGCCTTGGAAGCTTGTGTGTGATATTTCATACTGACCTTTTTATTTTGTAAAACATCCATAAACAGTAAAAATAATGGCACTAGTACTATTTTACAATAGTAAAGCTACTATACAAATTACTGTTTAATTGGTTTATGAACTTGTACATTGGCTGCTTCCTGATCTATTCTGATGAACTACAGCTTTCAAGTAGTGTTGTATACAACACACAATTTATATTTAGTAATTTTATGCAAAATGAGACTGTTTAGATTCCATAACAGTCATAGCAATCAATCATCTGGGCTTCACACTAATATGCTTGTAGCTCCTTTTGCTGTGGTAGTACTGGTACTTGGGACATTAGAATAAGATCTTGGGTAGATTATTTTCTACAGAAAGGTATCTGTGCAGGATAAGTTACGGATCAGCTGATTCAGTGCTGGTTTGTCGTTCCCCCTGCAGAAATTAAAATGTTTCTTTACTATCCCTGACTGTCCACATCCCAGAACTTTCAGGGACGCTTGGATTCAAACATTAAAATTCACACAGCTTTTGGGCTTGGTAGTAATTGAAAGTGTTTAAAAACAGTGTGTTCTTGGTGAAAACTGTTGCAATAATATAGCTATTTTATTCTACACAGTTTTTCTAATACAATGAAACATTTAAAAATAAAGAAAATGCATGATGTCCATTGTAAAGCGTGTAACAGGCTGAATGATCTATTGAATTGCCATATAACCAAATAATTAAGCACTGCTTAGTATTAGTATTTATTTTATTGTTAAACTATTAACTTAAAGTATTGTACTGTTTACAGTTTCAATGTAGTTTCTTATGCATCTCTTGTTTGTTTCTCCAGATAATCACCTTGTCTTTAAACCGGCTGTTACCCGATCCTTGGTAGCACTGCAAAGATGCCCAGGGAAGACAGGTCCACGTGGAAGTCCAACTACTTCTTAAAAATCATTGTAAGCATTATAAGTATGGTTTTGCAATATGCACTATAGTATAACTACAGTTCTCAAGCTTTCAACCTGGCTTTTTCAGAGCTGTGATGACCTGCTAAAAGTGTGTGCAATATGAGTAAATAAATACTGAATAGTAAAGTTAAGAGTTAAATTTTCCTACATAGGTGTGCTTTTTAAGATTAAATCTCTGCATATAACTTATTAATACTTTTTAAGTAACAAGTTAATGCACAGTCAACAATATATTTTGACCTGAATACTTGTAAAGCTGTTAAACTGAACTGCTTTCTAACAAGGTGTGTAGATGTGCTTGTCCTCCTCCTATGTACGCACATTACATTATGCAAATCATCACAATTAAAATTGTGAAGGTGAGATGTGAAATTGGAATTCAAGGTTTTTGCCTGATGTTAGTAGTTTTTCTTGGTGACTGTAGTTTGACGCGAAATGGCACAGTTTAAACCCATTGTTTTTGAAGTAAGTACAGTCAATTGTGGTTGTGCTTAAACTTCCTCTGCTATTACTGTACTGGATAGAAAAAGAAAAAGATCTTGGTTAGGTCAATGTCTACAAAAACGCAAGGTAGCTGTGCAGGATAAGTTACGGATCAGCTGATTCAGTGCTGGTTTGTCGTTCCCCCTGCAGAAATTAAATTGTTTCTTTACTATCCCTGACTGTCCACATCCCAGAACTTTCAGGGACGCTTGGATTCAAACATTATAATGAATAATAGTTTGATGTGAATGTTTCAGAGCAATTTTCATCTGTACTCAGTTTTCTTAATGCTTTTTGCTGTTTTCTTTATCTGCAGCAACTGCTGAATGACTACCCTAAGTGCTTCATTGTGGGCGCAGACAATGTCGGCTCCAAGCAGATGCAGACCATCCGTCTGTCCCTGCGGGGCAAGGCTGTCGTGCTTATGGGCAAGAACACAATGATGCGCAAGGCTATCCGTGGCCACCTGGAGAACAACCCATCTCTGGAGAAGTAAGTAAGGGATTTAAACACATTTTATAGACGTAACTGTTCAATTTGCCAGAAGTAGACCTTGCCTGTGCAGGATAGTTACGGATCAGCTGATGTGGTGCTGGTTTGTCGTTCCCCCTGCAAAAATTAAAATGTTTCTTTACTATCCCTGGCTGTCTACATCCCACGACTTTCAGGGACGCTTGGATTCAAACATTAAATTGCAGCAAAGTATTCTTGCCACAAGTTTCTATGCTTTTATGCTCGAAAATTAACATTAAATGGTTATTTTTTACAGGCTGCTCCCCCACATCCGTGGAAATGTCGGCTTTGTCTTCACCAAGGAGGACCTGACTGAGGTTCGGGACCTGCTGCTGGCCAACAAAGTAAGTCTGATCGGTGCTGCTGCCCTATCGAACAGGAATTTGAGTTGGTATTTATATTTTAACACAAGTCTTGGGTCCTTTAGGTGCCTGCAGCTGCCCGTGCTGGTGCCATCGCCCCCTGTGAGGTGACTGTGCCAGCTCAAAATACTGGTCTGGGTCCTGAGAAGACTTCCTTCTTCCAGGCTTTGGGTATCACCACCAAGATCTCCAGAGGAACCATTGAAATCTTGGTAAGGTGAAGGTAATTTTTTTTCCTTTAATATTGACATTCTGTTGGACTTGTCCTGCCTTGCAGTTTGATCACCAGAGCAATTCATTTTAAATACGTTTCTTAAAGCATTTTGGATGTTTAGTAGTTTGATTCAAAGTGGCACTCTCTAGATTCCTCCTCTGCAATTACTGTACTGGATTTGGTTAATGAGAGTAAGATCTTGGGTAGATTATTTTCTTCAGAAAGGTATCTGTGCAGGATAAGTTACGGATCAGCTGATTCAGTGCTGGTTTGTCGTTCCCCCTGCAGAAATTAAAATGTTTCTTTACTATCCCTGACTGTCCACATCCCAGAACTTTCAGGGACGCTTGGATTCAAACATTAAAATTCACACAGCTTTTGCGCTTCTGTGTTAGTACCGTATTTTTCGGGCTATAAGGCGCACTTAAAATACTTATTTTTTCCCAAAAATCGTCATTGCGCCTTATAATGCAGTGCGCCTTGTGTATGGATTTTGCTTGTGTTTACTGACCTCGATTTTATGTGGTACACGGCGCTCTGTTGTGCAGAATTCCTCACCCACGCCAGAAAAAGATCCCCCTCTTGGGCTAGCGCGCGGTTACCTTTGACTGCCGTACTGCCTCTCGGCTGTGGTTCAGGGTAGCTAGTTTCCACTGTAGCTCCGTGGCCAGAACAAGGTGCCGGTAAACTTTCCTTTCCACCCGTTCTGGGGTAATAGCACAAACTGTTTCTTTTTAGCGCCCACTTCTAAGTAAAGTTAACCTCTTAACACGCGCTGGCCCACCGGCGGGCCAGAAATATTTAATATTTCATAACTGGCTGTGTTTCTGAATAGTTATGAACAGTTACAGGTTCAATATAGACATCCAATATACCATTTTAAAGCTTAGAATCTCTGCTTTTGAGCTATTTAGCCTATTTAGCGGAATATCCTTTCAGAAAATAAACATTTAGGGCGAAATATGCCTTGGTTATGATTTTAATAATTCATAACTCTCATATTTGCGTTTATCGTTCGTCCATATTTCATCGAATGCGGTCATGTCCTACACCATTCGAACAGTCTGGCTCTCCGGATTCCAGAACTGTGCTTTTACTGTAGGATGTATGTTTCATGAATTAGAGCTGCGTCAGAGCGCATGTTTCCAGTAATAAAAGGCTCTCCTTTTGTCCTGGGGTAACCTCCGGTCACTGCCGCCACCCCCCGAACACACACCCGCGCTCAGCCACAGGTCCTACCTTCAAAACGCGTCCAGACTAAAGAGAATCCATCAATCCAGTCTCCTGTAATCCACAGTTATATCCAAACAGCGCTGGAAATCACTTCATCCAGAAATGAAACTTATCCAATCTTTATCTCTGTTTTAAAACCGTTTTATTCACCGAATTCGGCACAACACGCTATTATAGTCAGAAGCCTCGCGGAGTAATGCGGTACTTGCTGTGCTTCAACATAATATTATGGTCTGTCGGAGCGTTGCGGCTACCGTTGTCAGGAGCGTCGCGGAGTAATACGTACTTGCTGTGCTTGTTGATTTATTGCTCAGAGATGTTATTTTTCACAGATATTGTGAAGGATTTATTGCTCAGAGTTATTGTTACTGATATAAATAAAGTTTCATTTAGTGCGCCTTATAATCCAGTGCGCCTTGTGTATGGACTAACACTAAAAATAGACCGTTCACTCATCGTGCGCCTTATAATACGGTGCGCCTTATAGTCCGAAAAATACGGTAATTAGAAGTGTTTTTAAAAACGCATTTAAATGAGTTCTTGGCAAAAGCCGTGTTGCAATAATATAGCTTAATTTTATTCTACTTAGTTTCCTTAATGTACATTGCTGTTTTGTTTAACTGCAGCTACTGTATGACTGCCCAAAGTGCTTCATTGTAGTTGCAGACAATGTCTGCTCCAAGGTGTCCTCTTATATGGTATGTCTTTTGCATCTCAATTTGATAAAATTACAATGCGTTTATCGTCTTCATGTTTTTTCCTTTCAGAGCAATGTGCAGCTCATTAAACCTGGAGACAAGGTGGGCGCCAGCGAGGCCACGCTGCTCAACATGCTGAACATCTCGCCCTTCTCTTATGGGTTGATCATCCAGCAGGTCTATGACAACGGCAGCGTGTACAGCCCTGAAGTGCTGGACATCACTGAGGATGCCCTGCACAAGAGGTTCTTGGAGGTGTGTAGTAGTGTTGGATAAAACGTCTTGCCAGTTGCATTAGAACTTTATGGACCAGAGTACGTCTCTCAACCTTGTAGTAATGATGCAGGAATAGTTCCAGATCAGCTGATGCAGTGCTGGTTTGTCGGTCCCCTGCATAAATTAACTTGGGTTTTTCCTAACAACCCTGTCTGTTTGGACTCAAACAACTTACGGGGGTGTTGGGGTCTCACACATTCATACATTGTCTGTTAATACTACACTTAATGGAGTACTACTCATGGTTATATCTTGACTGCAATTTAAGTCATCAGTGGTCTACTGTCACAATACTGTAAAGGATCCCAAAACTTAGACATTGAATGTAGAGTAAATAAGAACAGTGCTTTTTCAATCTGTAGCAGATTTGTCTTTAGCACAGATTTCCAAAACGAGTGATCTCATCTCATGCGTATTTGTCACCAGTAACAATCAAACTAATGTCAAATCTCTGCTTTTCATATTTCAGGGTGTGAGGAACATTGCCAGTGTGTGTCTGCAGATCGGCTACCCCACTCTTGCCTCAATCCCCCATTCAGTCATCAACGGGTACAAGAGGGTGCTGGCTGTCGCTGTGGAGACAGACATCTCCTTCCCCTTGGCTGATAAGGTAAAATGCATGTTCACATCAGTTGAGATGTTTTATCCTCTGCAGGATGGGTTACACAACAGCTTCTGCAGTGCTGTTTTTTCTTTCCTCCTGCAAATAGAAATCTGTTCCTTGCTTTTCCTGTCTGCACGCCTTCTCAAGTGTTCAGACACTAAATCTAATGTGTTTGCCAGTAATGACTGGACTTCTGAATACATTAAATCTCAGACCTCTACTGCAGTTGCGTTATGTTCAAAGTATACACAAATATTAAAGAACTGTTTAGTGTTTTGGCCATGTATGTAATTAAGAGGATTCAGATTGGTTAGGTTTGCTGTACTGCAAACACCCACTATATTTATCTGGAAAGAACTGAATCTGTAATAGGTAAAACTGAAATGTTTGTAGAAAGGGTTTCACTGGAGTTAACTTTTGGTTGAAACCAAACAAGCAGTTTACTTTAATATTGAACATTTTCAATTTGCAGCTTTCCTTATGTTAGTGTTCTGTAAATAATTTGGCAGAACAAAGTGCTGACTTAATTATTTTGTTTGCCAAATTCTGTGTTCCCATCCCTGATCTTCAGAGACATCTAATTAGTGTTTGGGTAAAGTTCATTGTCCTCTTGATCAATATGGTGCAGAAAGACTATATATTGCTGAAATTTAACCCCTATATCCTTGCTCTCCTCCAGGTGAAGGCCTTCCTGGCTGACCCCTCTGCTTTTGCTGCAGTGGCAGCTCCAGCTGCTGCAGCTGAAGTGTCTGCTGCGGCCCCTGCTGCCGCCGCAGAGCCAGCCAAGGAGGAGTCTGAAGAGTCTGATGAGGACATGGGCTTCGGCCTGTTTGACTAAACGGCAGTGTGAACATGAGGCTATCCTGCTGATTTAACACAATAAAAACATCTGGAAACCAGTCATGCATTGAGTGTGTGTTATTGTAATGAGTATGTTTAGCTTTAATTAAAGTGTCAGTTTTGACCAGTTCTATTGACTCCTACATTTTCATATAATTCTAAAACTGTCATGAAATTGAGGAAGCTCATATGCAATTTCTTTTTAGGGTAAGGGTTTTAACTGTATGGTTAAATATTAGTTTGTATTCATTTAAAGTAACATAGAGCAACTTCATTACACTAGCACGGTTTTGCCAACAAAGGGGTGCCAAATTTTGCAGATTGCCTACACATTGGGTGAACTTAGTGTTTTTGTGAAGTTTTATTAATTGGATTTTTTTTTTTTTTTTTTTTTGCCTGAGATCCAGTTTATATACCCCTCCCCAAACAATACATTGCTTACTAAAATGGTCATGAGATTGAGGAACCTCAAGTGCTATTTCTTTCTAGAGCAGGTGTTTTGATCTATGCTGTGAAGGACTGGTATGGTGGCTGCGTATATTTTACACAAATTAATTGTTTAAAGCATTCAACTGACTAACCAACGAGTAAAATTTCAGTTTGTTTTAATAATTAAAAAAAAACAGACTAGAAAGTTGGACACCCCTGAACTAGGCTAGCTCTTCTACCGCATTTGATTAGACTTGTGACCCTTAAACTTTTGGGGCAGTTTCAGATGGATTTCACTATTGCAGCATTCATTCCTGTTTAAGTCTCATGTTTTGGCCAGGAAACTACTGTATTTTACCCTTTTCATTCATCCTCTTGTATTAGCATTTTCCTGTAACTTTCCAGTACGATATTAAAGAAAAAAAAACACGTGTGTGTCTCCAAACTGCAATGTCACTAACCTGGTGAGAACTGCCACCCAGGATTCTGCAAGTGGCTATTCTTGTAAGGTTGGTGCAAACAGTATCAACAACTGTGGAACAAAAAAACAGAGATGGATGCAAGGAGAGAGAGGGCATTCCTGCTAAAAAAAAAAAAAAAAGTGTGTATATATCAAATATACTCCTGACTGTAAAAAATATACCATTGATCACAACAAAACATTAAAATAGAAATGCAAAACTTGACGGCGTGCAGCACAGATGGAGTACATTTTTTTTAATGGATGGAAAATGTAGCCTCTACCTGCCTAGTATTATTAAGTTGACACTGTTTATTGCCTCAGGTTCTGTCCCAAATTGTTTGCTAACCTGCTAGATATCTTCTATATCTTCTGGAGTCTGCGCTGAGTGTGTGTTGTGGTTTTGGACAGAGCCAGCGGATGCTGCTGCTGGTGGTGGCAGGCAGTAACTGCGTCTGCGCAGTGGAGGCGGGATTAGAGCCACAGCGAGGCTGGCGGGAGACTCGCCCCGACGTCCTGACGGGCGTGAACCTCCTCCAGCGCAGGCAGTGTTCTTTAAAAACACCCGCCGGCTGAAGGAGAGGCGGTGGAAGGCGATTACTCACTTCGGGAGAGAGCCTGCCTGCTTCCTTTCGGCTGCGGGGGGCGGGCGCAGCGGTGGACGCCGGTGTTGAGCTTCTGAGCGCGGTTAGCTGGGAGCCAGCAGCCGCGGAGGGGCGGGATGGCGCGGGACTACGATTACCTCTTCAAGCTGCTCATCATCGGCGACAGCGGTAAGGAAAGGCCGGGGATGCGCTACGGGAAATGGGCCTTCATATTTTTGCTTTGAAAAAATATATATTTTTTAGTCTGGTTCTTTGTTGCATTTCGCTAACTTTGTGCTGGACGAGAAAGTTATAGTTCATATAATTTCATCAAGCAATGTTTGTTGATGTTGACCTGTTTTAAGCTGTTTTAACCTGTCTGGAAAGCTAACCGCTAACAGGGCGCTGCTGGGTCGTTCTAGCGGACGTTGAGTCGCCCTGACCCGGGGAGCAGCTGCAGCTATCAGCGGTCTTTGTTTATATAGTTATGGGAATAAAAATTACGGTCTTAAAGGGTAAAAAGGTTATATTGATATCACAGCATAATTGAGAAAACATTTTCGTGTTTTATATTCTATGTTATAGTACATAAAGCTAAAGAAACTAGAAATTATCCAGTTTCCAGTGAATGAACTTTATTTACAAAAAAGACAGAATGTCAGCTTATTTATAAATGATATTATTAAATATAATATGTCCTATTTAGCTTAGATGACCTTTCTTCTGATATGTCTTTAGTGGAAAATCTATTTAGCTAACATGTATGGGTGAATATTATCTCTTTTAAAGTTTAAGTGCATTTTTTGGCTTTAAAAATGATTTGAAATATATGTTAGAATTATAGGTACTTCCGTTCTTTGAGAATAAGAACAAAAAAATCATTTTCTAAAAAAAATGGGTGCAGATTCTTAAATATTTAGCCCGTCTATTAATGTTCTAATTTAGCTTTTTTAAAATGTATTTAATTTTAGGATTAATATTATTTACCATCTTATTATATTTAGTTTTTGGATATGTTGCATGTCCCAAAACGATGTTATTGTAGTTAATGGCAATATAAAAACAGGGTTTGGTCTTTGATGGTAAATTTAACTAACATTTATAGGTGAATAATATAGTTACAGTTCTTCACATCTGTAGGTTTATTGGCATTGTTCCTTATTTTGCTTTCTTTAAGAATTACATAAAATATGTTAGTATTATACTACGTGCTTTCAAATAAATTTGATTAAAAAAATCATTATGTAAACTGTTTCCAGATTCTTAGATATTTAGCCTGTGTAATAATACTCTAACTTCTTTATGGGATGACCTACTTTTATTAGATTCTAGATTCATGTGTTATCAGACAGGAAATGTCATCCATTACAGCAGCACACAATTGAGAAAATGGCAATGACCTGAGCATTTTAATACAGAGAAATAAAAATAAAATAGGAGACAAAAAATAACAAAACCTCATCTTTTGTACCCTATATTGGAAGAAGTATAGTAATCAATGTTTCTCGTGTCATGGGATTACGGTTGTATTTTGTCCAATGGAAGTTTAAGAATGGTGCACTGATGTTGGTTCTCCTGCATTAAATAGGAATGTGATTTTTGTGTCATCTGCACTGTCTACTGTGGGTAGTAATGTCTTCTATGACACTTTTCTAGTAAACCTGCAACACTGTGCACTGTGGAATGTTAAATACCCACACAACTTTGGAAATTGAATGTTAAATCTGTCTGACATTCACCATCATGCCTCTCTCTGACTCTTGATTGTTCACAATGATTTGCCATGAGCATGCTGGCCATTGAGTTAGAACAACCTGACTTATACACAGAATACACCTCACAACCTACACAGGTGATTGCATTCCCGAGTCAACCCATGCGTTCTCGAGTCTTCCCCTTTTTTTGGGAATAATAAACAGTATTATTGTAATTTAAAGATGGTTTTATATCACTGATATAGTGATAATACAATAGCATAAGAATGCATTTTCTCAAATTTTGTAGAGCAGTGTATTTTAGATTGTTAATAATATTTAGGCATCGAAATCCTAATTAAATAAAGCCAATGTTTTTTTTTATCAAGGTCAGCAAAACGTATAGAAGTTTTTGTCTATATCTGTCCATAACTTTTCATTTGATTTACATAGTGCATTAAGGATCCCATGTTTTTTGGCATGTCATACTGTTTTGTTCATAGTTCATCCTCTCTTATTTCCACAGGTGTAGGGAAAAGCAGTCTACTCCTGAGGTTTGCAGACAACACATTTTCAGGTAGGACATTCCCTTGTCTCTTTTGCTTTTCCAACTAAAAACTTAACAAATAGTAGAAATGAATAAAAGGGGAACTCACAGTGTAGCCACAGCCTAGTTTACAAACAGTTACTTGGAAGGGTGAATTAAGTGCATCCTGCTTCACTGCTCAAACAAGGACATGCATATTTGAGTCTTGAGATGATCCAGATTGCTTTCATGTGTAGTCATCATAGCTGGTCTGACAAGTGGCAAACCATATCTATGATCTCAAAGTTGTAACAGGATTTGCTCTGACAAGTGTGTGTATTTCAGGTAGCTATATCACCACCATCGGTGTGGACTTCAAGATCAGGACAGTGGAGATAAACGGAGAGAAGGTGAAGCTTCAGATTTGGGACACGGCGGGACAGGAAAGATTCCGTACCATCACTTCAACGTGAGTTCTTCACTTAGTTCCAAAACAAAACTAAGCAGGTTGTTTCTGAGCTGTCTTGTTTCCTTTTTGTTAAAATTAAGTATCAGTCAGTTTATTGCCCTTTGCACAGCTGTACAACAGAATGCAACTTCTGCATTTAACCCAGCTGTGACAGTGAAGACTCTGAAACACACAAATTAATGATTAAGGCAGTGGTAAAACCCAACCCAGAGCAAAAGGCTGCTGCCTCTGTGAGCCATTGAGCATTTGGGATTTGGGATGTTCTGTGGTTAAGGGCACCTTAGCTATGAATGAGGGTTCTTGGGATTGAACCAGTGACCTCTTATGACCTTCCCAAACTCACTTCTTTAACCTTTAGGCCACCAAAAACATTGGAGATGCATGTATGGTTTAGGAGCATTAGGCCACTGGTTTGATCCTCTAGACTGGCAGGAAGTTCAAGGCAAGGCGTAGGTTTGTGCAAAGCACCTATTCCAAGATGTTCTTAGGGTATGCTGAGGTGGCTGCCCACTACTCTGGGTATGTGTTCTCTAAACACAGAGGTTGAATTCTGTTGTGCTGGTTGGCAATGGCTATAAATTATCTTTTCTAATTCTTTCTAAAGACACTGTGCATTGCGCCACCCACTCTTGTTAATGCAGTCAGTCCAAAAGCGTACACTCTGGCACAGGTGTGAATGTCTGATGCCTTGATGAAGAGGATGTGTTTGAGGCAGTGCTACAGTGCAATTATATGGTGCTTTTTCATTGCTCTACTTGTTTTTGGGAACTGGGACTTGTGACCTGGTCTGTTTTCCCCATTACAACTTCTTGTAACACTGATCGCGTATGCCACGAAAACCTTACACTAGCATATGTGAATATGTGAATTGACCATGAAGTTTTACCTCAGGGGGTGACTTGGGGAGTGCCCACACTTGTATATGTTATGAGCTGTTATCTTGTGAGTGAGGTTGAACACTGGCCTGAATGCTCATGGCAAGGTGTGCTGGTATTTAGTAAGGAAATGTGTAATCTGTTGTGTTCCGGTACTTTTGTAGACTCAGGCCAAGGACATTGTAAACTGTGTGAGTAATCCAATTACCCCTCTCTCATTGTGCTTCTGTCCTTAGTACTTTATTTAGTGCTGTAAATTAACGATTAATCAAAAATGAACATTTGGAATCAAATATATATTAAATATTGACTAATCATTGCAGTCCTACCACAGTGTCACGTAGGTACTTGGAATATGTCATAGAAGGCATTACCTTTCACAGTAGACTGTGTATTGGGTGGTAATGATTCTGACTGATGATGTCTGGTTAGAATTTTCAATGCAAGTGAACAAACAGACGACTCACATCCACATTCAATGCAATAGGACCCACACGTATTCCACAGGACATGGCAAAAGGGACACTATACTAATTCCTGGTCTTTGCTTAGTTTTAAATAGATTATTTATCATTCAGCATATTAAAATAATATGCTGGGTTCTAGAGAAGTTTGAATTGAGCAAATATTTTTTTGCATGTTTGAGCACTTGAGCAGACTTATTTGCAGCCTGTATTTCACTTATTAATTTCAGTTCTTCTCTTAGCTCTTGCTCTGTTTTCACCTCTTACCATAATTTTGTGCATGAACACCAACTCATCAAGAAAATGGAGGGAACTGCAGTTCAAAGCTGTCTCACTTCCTTTTTCAGACAGCGTAAAACCGCTGCCTTCCTTTTAGTCTGCTCTATAAATGTAGTTTCAAAACACTAAGAGTGGTTTTAAGGCTTGAGCTGTAGTTCGCAAATAAGATTTTAATGGTTTAACTGATTGGATTACCTCCACACTATAAATTCTGATTTGTATGATTTTTTTGCATTCTTTTTTGTGCTTGAAACGTTACAAAGGAAATTGTCTAGACATGACGAAAGATCACTGATTTCACATGTTGATTTTATAGCACATTTTTGTTGCGCTACAGTGAAGTTTCAGTTTCATGTGAATGCCATCCAGTACTTTTGGGATGAGGGGGGTGGTAACCCGAAATTCTGACATCACTACCACTCTTTACTGAATGGAATCAAATTCTCAAAGCAATGAATCAAAATCTAGTGTAGATAGTGTAGCTTGTATTTTAGTGCAAGACAAACAGAAACTGCCTTCACCTCGTGATGCGTGTGTGGTGCATCCATTGTGAAACCAGCATTGTGGAAGGTTTCTGGGATGTCATGCCCACTGTGTTTAACCTCAAGCACAGCTGCAGAACCGCCAGGTCGGATTTTCACAGCGTTCCGATTGAAAGTGTCATCAGCCTGTCAGGCCTTTTTTCCATATCCGACAGATATACTTGTAGAGAATTTATACAATGAATTTTAATGTCTGTCTGTCTATCTATCTATGCAATGTTCTCTGTTTGCCTCTATCTAATTCTAAAAATTCTATAGAAAGCTATTGACAATGTATAGCTACCTTTTATTTCTCTCTGTTTGTCTGTGTGTCTGTCTGGCTATGTAAGTACATCTATCTATCTTTTTAACAAATGTATTTATCAACATTGTCTATCAACACACATTGTCTGTCTATCTATCAACTATCTTTGTCTGTCTATTGACAAGCTTTGTCTGTCCATCTTTTGACAAACTGTCTTTCAACAACATTTGTCTATCTATAAACAAACTTTGTCTCTATCTAGTGACAAACTGTCTATCTATCGACAAATTTCTTTCTATATATTGACAAACTGTCTATCTATCAGCAAACTGTCTATCGACAAACTTTGTCCGCCTCTCTGTTGACTACTTTCTGTCTGCCTTAGTGTCTGTATGCCTGTCTGTCTATGAACTTTGTCTGTCTACGAACTTTGTGTATCTAGCGACAAACGTTGTCTATCTGCCCATGTGCCTGTCTGTGTGTCGACTACTTTCTAGCTGCCTAAGTGTCTGTCTGTCTGTCTATCTGTCTATCTATGAACTTTGTGTATCTAGTCACGAACTTTGTCTCTTTCGACTACTTTCTATCTGGCTATGTGTCTGTCCCTATCTATCTGTCTGTCTCTTTGTCTGTCTGTCTAAACAACATTAATGGAAAATATAGAGATATTCAAGCAGCCTGTAAAGAACTCAATCAAATGCGACAATATATAATCTGTTTTATTTTCAGATTTAGTTTCAGTTTGAGTTTAAGAAGTTTATGGGAAATTGAGAACTGACAATCATATCTGTCATTAAAGAACTGTTTACTGAGTCAGATTTTAAACCTTTTAATATCAGTATCGGTGTTTACCACAACACTTCATATCTGTCGGCCCCTGTACTCACACTCCCACCCACACCCAGAGTTTTAGAGTGGCCTGACTGAGATGAACAGAAACCAGTTGTTGTTGCTGATGAAGAGCGCTGGTATGCCGGAGTGCAGTGGCGTGGTCTCTTATTAGAGTAAGTAGATTTTGGCTGTCCGGCACCGTTATACAGCCTTCTGTCTCAACAGCAGCAATAGAGAAATGCCAGCCTCGAGCAAGGCTGCTGACAGGGCCCAAAAATAATGGCGTTTGTGTGTGCGGTAACGTGTTCAATTCCCCGTCAGATTCCTCTCGTTGCTGCGTGACTGATCAGTTGTGTGAATGTAGTTTCAAATGCATTCTCTCTGGGTTTTCACAATGTAAACTGAGTGATTACTGTAGTGTCTGTGGAGCAGAAAATAGTTGCGTTCTACAGGCTTTAATACCTTTCGTTTAGGTGACCACATCCTGTGTGTGGTAGCTGATACAGGAAGTGATGCAGCCAAAGGTCACCACACCTGCTCTTCCACACCTCCTAGGCTGACTCGATATCTTGGTAAATTGCCCCTATATGTTTAGGTCCAGTATTCTTTTAGTCTACTGGGTCTTCCTATATTCTCTTTCCCGTTTGTCAGGTAAAGATGTTTGCCCCCAGCCAACGTTTGGCACATTAAGCAGCTCCAGAGCATCACATTCTATTGGCATTGCTTTTTTGTAAATTGCCTAAAGATAAATTGACATTTTGAACCGTTTCTCTGCAGGTACTACAGAGGCACACACGGGGTGATAGTGGTTTATGACGTCACGAGTGCAGAGTCATTTGTAAATGTCAAGCGGTGGCTTCATGAAATCAACCAGAACTGTGACGACGTTTGTCGAATATTAGGTAAGTCTTTTCATTTTATAAACGATTGATTTAATGAATCGTTCTTCTTGAGTGTAACGGCTGAAGACTAATACCCGCTTGTTCTTTTATAATGACACAGTGGGCAATAAGAATGACGACCCCGGCTCGAAGGTCGTGGAGACCAACGACGCGCAGAAGTTTGCTGAGCAGATGGACATCAGGCTGTTCGAAACTAGTGCCAAGGAAAACATTAATGTGGAGGATGTAAGTGAGCAGGGAAACTGCACAGCTTGAGTTTTAGCTAAAGCTGTGTGATGAATTTAGTCATTACAGTGCAGTGATAACAAGCTATATCTGTGGATAGATTGGACTGATGGTTGCGCTCACAAGTAAGACACAAAAACAAAAACAAAACAAAAACTGTTAATTTTGTAGGCTAGATCATGTGAAATTAATATTTCCATATTTGAGAGATATAAAATCAGTAGTGTCCTCCTCTCTCTTTACTAAGGAAGATGTTTATTTTCATGCCAGTTAAAAACTACAAAAGACATACGTAGAGTTGTCTTTTTGTTTTTAAACCAGGTGAGCAAAAAGTGACAATGAAAAGTGGAAGATGTTGTGGGTGTGAAACACCCACATGATTTTGGTTTCATGGCTAAAGCAGCAAACAAATACTCCAGCTACCAATTAACATTCACATCTACACCCCATTGTCAGAAGGCAACACAGTTCAAACCGCTGCAATGTTCCACTGTAAAAAAAGTTCTACATTTAACCTGTTCACTGACATGCAAAACACTTGTGCTGGGTCTCAGAAATTCTCAGAAAAAACTTACTGAAATTCATTTTAATAGTAAAAAAAATAAATTGATCTTGTAGCATTTCTGTTGAGAGAGACTGTACATTAAGACATTCTGATACAATGTTAAAAACAGCTGCCAGATTAAAATTTTACGTTTTACGAAATGCATGTGATGACAGTGGTGATATACAGGCAAACATAACTGCTGCATGCTGTGAATAATATTTATGCCTTTTAAGCCATCTCTAGTGCTGTGGAGTAGTTCCACAAATAATAGCTATTTTATTAGGCAGCTAATCTGCAAGTTGCTATTTTCGATTAGATGATGAGTCACAATTATTTTTGTGCTTCCTTTTCGTGTGACTTCTGATCTAATGCGAGTTTTACTGCATCTTGACAGCTAAACATAAAAAACTGGCCCCAGGCTGATATCGCAGGACATTTTGATAGTTTGACCTACCTATATTAAACAAAAAATTACAAACTATATTATAGTGGACATTTACGAATGCAAATGTTATTTTTATGGGATTCTAAGAAACTTAAATATATCTTCCATTGTGATGTAAATATAGCCAGGATATTTATAGATTTATAAATATTTTGTATCTTAAGTCTGTATATCTATTGACATCTTTCTATCGATCTATCTGAACATTAATGGAAAATTAAAATATATTCTGATACTTAAATATATGTTCCAATGTGATGTAAATATTGCCAGGAAATATAGATTTATAAATATTAATATACATTTTTACAGGCAACGACTAGTTGTTGCAGCTCTTCTGTGTATTAGTGGTGAGAATAGAACAAAGGATCCTGAATCTGGACATCCCTACCAATAACACTAGTTCCTTAAAAATGAAATAGAATGATTGATATTGTGCTTGTAGGAGTGATTCGTGTAAATATGTTGTTTTTTGCTGCTAATTCTTTCAAAAATGAACGAGATGTTAAGTGGTTTACGTAAAGTAAATGGTTAAAGGTTTTGGGACTTCATTCATTGTTTGTTCTGAAGTCAAGGATATTAAAAAGGGTTTAAACTAGAACCTGACACATTGTTGTGTGGATTTGGTTGCATTCAGCAGCAAGAGTTGCTGATATTGGCTGCTGTACCTCTCTGAAGGAACTAGAGCTGTAACACAAGTAGTGTGTGCACTTGCACATCTGTATCAGCAATGGGTGCCACCTGAAGTAGATTAATTCATTCATTAGAAGGGTGCATTAGTTGCATTTTTGAGTCAACTACCTTCTTAAATGTGAGGGATTTGAGTCAGATTTTATAAGTTATGCAGAAACAGGGCAGGGGTTGCAGCCAGTCAGTAAGAAAGTTAAGGGTTGCAGTGGAGATAAATGGAGGTTAGAGGTTTAACAACATTTTCGCAGCCTCTTGACCAATGTGAGGACTTGAGAGAGAAAAGCTGATACAAGCAGTTGTGGAATTTCTGACATTTTACTTTACAAGTGTCAAGTGCTGATGGCATGTTTTGCTGAGCATCTTCAGATGTTTCACATTTTTCAGATTCCTTTTTAGGATGAGTGTTGATTTAAGTGTATTTTTAGTAAATGTCGATTGTAGTTTCCCTTTCTGTTTCTAATCTGGTCTACTGTGTGTTTCTTTTCTTTAATCCCAGATGTTCAACTGCATAACGGAGCTGGTCCTAAAGGCGAGGAAAGAGTCTGTGGCCAAGCAGCAGCAGCAACAACAGAGTGAAGTGGTGAAACTCAGCAAGAACAGCAAACGCAAGAAGAAATGCTGCTAACAGACTGAATGCACACACACACACACACACACACACACACTTTTACACTCTCCGGGAGCCAACTGAACTGACAAGAGCCAGAAAACATGAAAACACAGCCTCCCAGGAGGGACAAGCCAAATACAAGTTATAGATAAAAGATGTATCTATATATAAATTTACTGATGAAATTCACGACCAGTCATTTTGGACTTGGGAAATCTTAAAGGACTTGTACAGATTTTAGTAGGAATGGGTTCAAGTGGCACCCATGCCCCTTTCTTAAGGGGTGAAGAAAAGACCACTGCCATACAGAACTTTTAAAGAAATTGCTTGAATTATCTGTTTTGCTTGCTATAACTATTTTTTAACTCCATCGGCGTGTCTGGACTACACACGTGAAGCCAAATCTTCTCATGTGTTATTTTTATTTTCTGTCATATGCTTAATTCTAAAATCTGTGATGTCACAACTTGGTGCCAACTAACAGAAATGAGAACGTACAGTAAAGGAACATTTTTGCATTAATTAAAACAATTAAAGGTTAAAGGACTTACTGTGGCTAACCGATTCTCTTCCCCTGCCCAGTTTGTTTAATGGGACTTATGCACTCTCAGAAATATGAATGGCCAAGGGATGTGGATCACACCAACTGAGGGTTTACACTCTAGAAGGAGACTTTATTGAAGGAGCTATGATCACCTTCATGCACCGAGGAAGCCATAGTCACTGCTCGTACTCTGAACCGAGATCGACTGTGGGAGCCACACAGATTTGGAACAACAGAGTTTGCTCTTTTTTCTGAGGTCATTGGCCAAGAGAGATACTGTCAATGCTTGCCCTCTTCACCAAGGCCAACTGTAGGAACTGTGATCACTGCACATGCTCTACAAAAAGAGTGATCAATGGAGCCGTCGCCCCTCGCACTATGCACTGAGTCTGACCTAGGGAGCCACAATCACCACTTGAACTGTGGCCCAAGATCAACTGGTTCATCTAACTTGACCGTGGGAGACATAATCACCCAATGCTATCACTCTCTCATGCTCTCAAACCATTGCAGCTGTCACAGCTCTTTTGGTCAACCTTGGTTGATAAAGTATGAGCAGGTGATGGTGACTCCCTTGTACAGCAAAGGCACCAAGGGTGCTATGATCAACATATGTGGTTTGCACATATGAGTTTGACTGTGGTTGCTGTGGTTGACCCAAAGAAGCTCACTCTTCACAAAGGCTAAACAAGGGAGTTGCCATCACCTGCATGAGTTGTGAACCATAGCCACCCCCCCCCCCCCCCACCTCCTGCAAGGAAGTGCCCTGCACAGAGGCTAACCAAGGGAGTATCCATCACCTCCTTGCTCTCTGCAAGGAGGCTGACCATGGGAGCTATGATCACCACTTGCGTTCTTCAATGAGGCGGATCAAAGGAGCTGTAGTCATTCCTACAGTCACCTGAGGCTAACTAAGGGAGCTGCCATCATATGCTTGCTCTCATCAAGGATGCTCACCTAAAGAGCTGCAATCATCGCTCATACTCTACACAGAGGCTTACCAAGAGAGCCACGATCACAGCTTTCTCTCTCTTTCTCTCTCCACTGAGGCTAAGTTTGGGAACTGAGATCTACACTTGTGCTCTCCACTGAGGGTAAACCAGCTTGTGCCCTGCAAGAAGGCTGACAGAAAAAGCTGCAATCACAGCTCCTTCTCTGCTAAGAGGAAGATCCAAGAGAGCATTGATCACCACTTCCTGTCTCTACTGAGGCAGACTATGGTAGCTAAGATCCCCACTCGTTATCTCCATAGAGGCCAACCAAGGGAAGCTGCGACCAGTTGCTCATGCTCTGCATGGAGGCTGACCAAGAGAGACCATGATCATCCACTCTTACTCTGCATAAAGGCTGACCAAGGAAGCTTCGAACACTGCTTGCCCTCTCCATGAAGGCAGACAAGGGAGCTGCAGATCACTGTTCTTGCTAAAGGAGCCAACTGAAGGAGCTGAAATTGCCAAGTTCTCCACCAAGTCAGGCCAAGTGAGCCCCAACTGCACATGTTCGACACAAATTGGGCAGGCGGAACAAATCAGGTGTCAACGTTGACGTCAGGAATTCCCTCTAGAAACATCAAACTTTTTCTCTTGAGCATCTGGTAACATTCTCTTCTAACGGACAGCTGAATGACGTCACAGACAGAAGGCTTGGTCACTGATGGGACTGAGTGCTTGCTCTGTTGCCAACCTCTCAGAAACAAGTATTTTGCCCTTGTTCAGTTGTTCTTTTATTTGTTTGTTCTTCTGTTTATTTTTGTAAATTTGTATTTTTTACTAACAAAACTATACCACTGTAAACAATGCAACACCACAATGAGTAGCTTTTTTAGAATCTGGTGCCACAGATTGGACCTTTCAGCTCTTGCAGTGCTGGATGAATTTGCTGGACCTCAGTAACGCAGTGCCGTGACTGAGCTTGTGTTTGGGAAAAGGAAGCAGATATAAAGGTCTCAGTGCTAGGGTGGCTGTGTATCTGTGCCAATATTGGACTAATACTGGTTTTATTGGATGGAAAAAAGTGTCAGACATCCAAGAATGTGACCTTTTTTGACCTGTGTGTCTCACACTTATAACAAATCATCTCAGTAATACACACGCACACCCACATACACACACACAGACACAGATGGACAGAGTACAGGCAGTAAGAGTGAAGCAAATGATCATATAAGACGCATGTTGAAATGCAGTTCTGAGTAAAAGTCAGACACCGCTCTTCATTTATTTCATTTCCAGTCAAAGCAAATGTTACATAAGTTGCAAGTTATGTAAACCAGAAAATATTGTCCTAAAATTAGAATGGCATTTAATTGAATATTTTACTTATGATTAATGAACAATTAATTAATACAATTAGAATTACATTACACAACCACTAATATGTTTTTAAGGGGAACAAACAAGAACACACTTTGTGAAAAAGTACTGAGAGAATAAAAAAATATTAACAATAGTAATCAATATGAGGAAGATTGTATGTTCTGAATTTGATTGGATTGAATTTTAATCACTCTTAACAATTTAAGCTTTATTATAGCTTCTATTCTCCTCAAGATCTGCATGAGATTTTGATATTTTTGACATCTCCAAAATTCAGTTCTAAAAGTTTGTACATTTTTTGATTTTTGCTTTTTACCACCAGAATCCTCCCAAACACGTTAAATGATGTTGAGGTCTGGATTTTGGGGTTGTCAGTCTATTGATTTATGTATAGCAGCAGCAGCAGCATGTTTTTTGCATTTACTCTTTTTTCCCAGTACGATCTTCTTGTTCTTGTATCCACATCCTTTCAGTTTTTGGAGTGTAATTTGAATTTATTTTCAAGGATTTAAGGAGATATTATTGTCATTCACATCACATGTGTACATGAGGTTGAACGAAATTCTAATCTCACGGTTTAGATCCACCAAAAAGAGCAATTATTATCTAATATAAGTTAAATATTCTCTCTGAAAAGGGATGTTTATCTGATCAGGGCAGATTTGGTGCTTTGGTACCGGATCTTGCGTTACTGTTATGGCTCCCTTAGTTTATTAAATTACAGTTCAACTAACCTCCCATATTTTTTATGCAGTTGGATTATTATGTTGTGTCTAACCTTCTCAGAAACATCTGCTAAAAATGTTAAAAATGAACTTAATGGCTGGAAATGAAATAAATGTAGGAGGTGTGTTTCAGTTGCGTACTAATTACTAATAATTACTCGTTTTTCCTTTTTTTTAATATTTTATATAGTTGAGTATACTCAAATATCCTTGATACATTTTCCGAACTGGTCTGTTAATAATAGTGCAAGTGCCGTGACGTGACAAATATCAGCATAGCAACATTGCATCACTTCCTGTTGGTACATACTGGGTTAGTACATTAATATGCATGTACTAAGCTGCCAAATCCACACTATTAAGCCTAGTATATAATGTATCTTATAATGTACTTAATTAGTGTGTTGTATGCAATTGGGACACAGCCAGGGTCTCTGACTTTTGCACTCTACACACATGCAGGCTGTACACATTCCAATACACACTCCTTCAGCAGTCAAATCTAGTGGGCAGCTACTCATTTGCACATTACATCTGAGTGACTTAACCATGCTTAAAAGACAAAGGAAGCACAGATCTTTCAGTAGCTGGACCGATTTTGTGTTCATTAGTCGGTGGCACAGGACAGGTCCATTAAACGATCACAAACAAACAGCTTTTAAACCCAGGACATGAACACAAGCCTAGAACTAACCTGCCTGTGTGCATATCAGTATCCCAGTCTATGTGATGCACTTACATATAAGAATGAACACATATACAAACACGCATGTCTGTATGTAGACACTGATATATGTGTGTGTGTTTATATATGTGTAAATGTGTTGATCTGGTGTACACTGGAAAAAGAATGCAAGTTAAAATAATACCACTCATTGTTTGCCCCATCATAAATCTAATCGATGAAAATAAAACTTATCTTATTTTGACAAAATTGCATGTGTGAATTCTGTTTTTTCTCTAAATGACAAATGGCAAACACTGGGAGGCGCTGTTGACTTGACAGGCAATAATGTCTTTTTAGAAATTATTTAGATTTTTGTAAGAATATGATGAAATGTAGTTTAATAATGGGTAAATAGGTTAAACATAGAGGTTGATGATTATACTTGTTTTGAGAAAGTGCTTTTAATAATGTTGTGTAAAAAAAAAAAAGGTTTCATAAGCAAAAGTGTGGGTGTCCCTTTTCAAGTTACAGTTTTTGTTGAGTTTATGGGTGTTTTAAGTAAAAAGATTATTTCAGGCAACAGGCTTAAATATGAACATTTATCTGCACATTTTAGATTTTTTTTCTGAAATGAACACAATGAAAAAATATAATAATGTATTTAAGTTCAATTTATTTAGTTTAAATTATGTGTCAGATTAAACTTGATATTTAACTAGAGGTGCCCACCTTTTTAACTTTTGCATGTTCCACAAAAAATCAACATATGATTAAAGGTAATACCTACATAATATAAAACTACAGCTCTGAAAACCATTAAGAGACCACTAGTTTCTGAATCAGTTTCTCTGATTTTGCTTTTTATAGATAATGTTTGAATAAAATGAACATTGTTGTTTTATTCTGTAAACCATGGACAACATTTCTCCCAAATTCCAAATAAAAATATTGTCATTTAGAGCATTTATTTGTAGAAAATGAGAAATGGCTAAAATAACAAAATAGATTTAGAGCTTTCAAATAATGCAAAGAAAACAAGTTTATATTCATAAAGTTTTACGATTTCAGAAATCAATATTTGGTGGAATTACCATGGTTTTTAATCACAGTTTTCATGCATCTTGGTATATTGTTCTCAACCAGTCTTACACACTGCTTTTGGATAACTTTATTCCACTCCTGGGGCAGAAATTTAGGCAGCTCAGCTAGGTTTGATGGCTTCCTCTTGATTATATTCCAATAACAATAAGCAATAACACAATACTCTTGCAATATTGGGGACCATCTGAAAATTCACTCAAGGTCATACTCAGCTGCATATTAAGACCCTGGTTTAAATAGCCCCACTAAATTTCTCAATCCCCTAGTAATTGATGAGATGATGGCACTGTGTTTTTATTTCTATGATTATCTATTCTACTCTCCTTTCCTCCGTCCTGTTTAATAATCTATTCAGTGGACCTTCTTGCTCCAGCTGTCCTGGTTTGTCCCTCCTGCTGGCGCTCTGACCGGGACCCCTGTTAGCATGACAGCTCCATCTGCTGCCTCAGTGTAGCTGTTAGCGTCTTCAGTTGCCCTTTAGCTTTTACCTAATGTTTACTTAGGATCAATTAGTGCAAAGACTTAATAACTTCACTTCATTCTAGCTATAGTCTAGCTTTATTCTAGTTTTGTTGACAGAAAGTTCTGTATATGAATGAATTTGGTCTGCTTTGTAACATTACATTGCATAATACATGTTCAGGACTAAAATAACTCATCTTTCCATCCTGTTGAGGCCCATCATGCCTTTTTAGAAATGATGAAAAGTGTTTATAATATATGAATAAGATCAAGACATGTTTTTATTCATTTTAATTTGATACATTAAAGTGTGACTTGTCATGGGCTAAGCTCTGCCACTATGATCAGGAGATTGCCGGTTCGAGTCCTGTTCATGTGCCCTGAAAGAGCACAATTGGCCTTGCTCTCTCTGGGTGAGTAGATGGTGCTCTTTCTCCTCATCACTCCAAAGGGTGATGTCGATCAGCACAAGGCATCTGTGAGCTGATGTATTAGAACCAAGTAGCTGGGCTTTCCTACGAGGGAGCTGTGATGCTACTCGGCAATGCTTCATCAGCAGCAGTTCGAAAAGAGGCGGTGTATGACTTCACATGCGTCGGAGAAGGCATGTGCTACTCTTCACCCTCCTGGTGTGTTGGGGCATCACTAGTGATAGGGGGAGAACTAATGAGTAGGTTGGGTTATTGGCTGTGTAGATTGGGGAGAAAATAGGGAAAAAATCATTGAAAATAAAAGTGTGACTTCTCTCTTTCACTGGTGTTCACTGCCTTTAAACTACAGGGCCAAACGATTATGAACAACATTACATTCCAAAACCATGGGCATTAATACACAGAGCGCCCCAATCTCCCTTTGCTTCCCTAAACTCTTTAAATGACTGCAAATGTCTGATTACATTAGCATTTCTGGGTGTGAGGACTTAATGAAAGGACTAGAGCTTCAGCATGATGAATACAGAGGCTTTATTAAAATAATGTGTTAATGGTATAATCTGAGAAGTGTTAAATCTGTGCAGGGGTAATGATAGGACACCAAAATGGCTTTTAGAAACCAGTAAAATACTAATAAACCCCTGAACATTACACCTGCATGACCTTATTATTGGATATTCAATTCCAGTATAGTGTCCCAGTTGGGGTGCAGTTTAAACCACTACAATTGCAACAGTACACAATGTGACCTTAGGCTTAGGAAGGTAAAATTAATATTTGCAAATATAATATTCAAAATGGCTGAAATAAGCCAAACTAAGAAACGGCTAAAACAACAAAAAAGAAGTTTTAAGAGTTCAGAAATCAATATTTGGTGGAATAACCCTGGTTTTTAGTCACAGTTTTCATGCACCTTGGCATGTTCTCCTCCACCAGTCTTACACACTGCTTTTAGATAACCTTATGCCTTTACTCCTGGTGCAAAAAGTCAAGCAGTTCAGATTGGTTTGATGGCTTGTGATCATCCTGTTGAAGTTTCACATGTTTTATTCAGAACAAAACAATGGTAACATACAGGGAGACTGTAGGTGGCAGCACTTCACATTACTGACCTCTATTGTCAAATTACTGTATTACAACACTCCCACTTAATTTTACAATGAAATTAAACAATTTTTGTTACTAAATTGTATAACTTAGAAAAGTTGTTAAACTCAAACACTTTCGAGACACTAAGTCCTATTAACTCAAACAATCAAGATTCTTTTTTTCTTTTGTTTTAAACCTTGCTTAAAGTTGGCTATCCAATATTAACCAGTACACCTAAACAGAATTACACACTGCAAAGTCCAATCTCTCTCCTCAGGTACTCAAACCTTTTCTTTGCTAATGGCTTGGTCAAGATATCTGCCTTCATGTCATCTGTAGGACAGTATTGCAGTTGAATTTGTCCATTCTGCACACATTCACGAATGTAGTGGTAACGAATGTCAATGTGCTTTGTCCTTGAATTATCAAATGGATTCGTTGCAATGGCAATAGCTCCTTGGTTGTCTTCCAGAATCACGCTAGGTGTAGCATTCATTCCGAGATCACTCAGTAGTCGTGTAAGCCAGGTACATTCCTGTGCTGCTTGGCTGAGAGTGACATATTCAGCTTCAGCTGTTGACAATGCAACCGTTGACTGTTTCTTGCTGAGCCAACTCACTGCTCCTCCACCCAGTAGGAAGACATTACCAGTTGTAGAGCGACGGTCATCTTGATCTCCAGCCCAGTCAGCATCTGAGAACCCGACTAAAGTTCCAGACTCTGACTGCTCATACTTGAGAGCGATGTTCACAGTGCCCTTCAAGTAACGAATAATTCTTTTCACAGCAGTCAGATGTGCAGTATTTGGATCTGCATTGAACTTTGACACAGCACTTACTGCTTGTGCAATGTCTGGTCTTGTGGCCATTGCAGCATGTAGTAGACTACCTACAATGGACTGATAAGTACTTGAGTTCACTGGCTGACTGACGCCATCATTTCTTTGTAACTTCACGTTTGCGTCAGCTGGAGTTGTAACTGGATTGGCGTTATCCATTCCATATTTCTGAAGAATGGCTTCAATGTACTGCTTCTGGTGAAGAAACACACATTTCTTTGTCTTGTCTTGGACAACAGAGATGCCCAATATGTAGGACAGCTCACCCATGTCTTTCATCTTGTAGAGCTCCTTCAGAGCATCTTTCAACTCATCCATGCTTTCCATTGATTCTGTGATCAGAATCAGATCATCTACATACACAGCAAGTATCTCTAGTTCCTGTCGAGATCTCACAAACACACAGGGGTCTGATGTGCTCTGTTTAAATCCAATATCCTTCATGAACTCTGTGAATGTCTTACTACAGCAGCGAGGGGACTGCTTCAGTCCATATATCGACTTCTTCAGTTTACACACTAAGTGTTCCTGGCCTGGTTTGACATACCCCTCTGGTTGTTCCGTGTAGATTTCTTCCTCCAAATGTCCATTTAGGAATGCAGTTACGACATCCATCTGATGAACATGTAGGTTATTCTGAACAGCAAAGGACAGCAATGTACGAACTGAACTGAATCGTACTACGGGTGAAAATGTTTCTTTGTAGTCAGCGCCATACTTCTGTGAGAAGCCCTTAGCGACAAGCCTGCCCTTGTACCTCTCCACTGTTCCGTCACTATGATGCTTGACTTTGAACACCCATCTGGATCCTATGGCTTTTCGATCTCTTGGTAAATCCACTAAGTCCCAGGTTTCATTTTCAAGCAAGGACTCATATTCCAAGTCAGCTGCTTCCTTCCATTCCTTTGCATTAGGACTCTTCATTGCTTCCTTTAGTGTGCTTGGTTCTGTTACACAACAGACATTGGCATAATGATCAACAGTCACTATGTCAGCAAACTCATCATATCCATACCTCTTTGGAGGCTTTCTGATTCTGCTGCTTTCTCTTGGAGCTTTATTGACAGTGTCATCAACTGGTGCTCCCCTTTCTTCTGTGTTCATGGTACCCTGATTCTCTGAACAAGAAACTTCCACTTCCTGTTTCCAGTCAAAATCTAATTCATTGAAGACAACATCTCGACGAATTAGAATCTTCCTTTTCTCCTCATCAAACAGGCGGTAACCCTTGGCATTGTTTGCATATCCCACGAAACGAAGCTTCACAGCTTTCTTGTCTAGCTTTCTTCTCTCTATGTCTGGGACATGGGCATAGGCTACACAGCCAAATACTTTCATGTGACTCACGTTCGGTTTCTTGCCACACCATCTATGGTAGGGGGTCCCTTGCTTCAGAAGAGATGTGGGAAGCCTGTTCTGTATGTAAGCTGCTGTTGCGACAGCCTCTGCCCAATAAGTCTTTGGTAACTTTGCATGAGACAGCATACTCCTAGCTGCTTCCACTAAAGTCCTATTTTTTCTTACTGCTACACCATTTTGCTGAGGTGTATGAGGTACAGACATTTCATGGTGGATGCCTTGAGCTTTCAAGTATTCTTGAAATTCTTTGGATGTGTATTCCCCTCCATTGTCAGTCTTGTGACTTTTTGTCCACACTCATTAGAGAATGTTTGTTCAAAGTCTTTGAACTTGTTAAGAACTTCACTCTTCTGTTTCATGAAGTATACTTTACAGCATCTTGAGTAGTCATCAATAAATGTCACAAAGTACTTTGATCCACCTATGGATTCAGTCTGCATGGGACCACAGACATCACTATGAATTAGCTGCAACTTACGTTTGGAACGAATTTCTCCCACTGGCTTAAAAGGCTTTCTAGACAGCTTGCCCTCCACACACGCCTCACAAAAAGAAACTTCTTTCTCTGCAGAAAAGTCCATTCCGTGTACCAGAGGTTTAAGCTCCTTCAACTTGTTGGTGTGTCCCAGTCGTTGATGCCATAGACTGGCAGCTACTGAAGCACTTGTCGCACCATGACAGGTGGGAGAACTTCCCTTGACATCCAGCTGATACAATCCATCCGATCTTTGTGTTCCCATTCCTCGAAGATCTCCATCTTCACCACGAATGTAGCACCGTGACTTCTTGAACTGCACAGTATTTCCTTTTCTGGCAGCAGCTCCCACTGAGAAGAGATTTCCAGATAGCTTGGGAACATACAACACATCATATACATGGTGACATCTTTGACATCACTAACTTTGAAAGTCATTTTTAGTTTGACGTTACCAAGTCCTTGAGCATCAACCATTCTGCCATCACCCAGTTTCACTGACTGTGGTTTGGTGAATTCTTGGTAGTCTTGAAGAATTTCTTTATGACAGGTCATGTGCTTTGATGCTCCAGAGTCGATCAGCCAATCGGTCTGCTGTGACTTCTCATTCTGATTAGCCTCTTTAGTGACAAAGGCACTCTCAGATGAGTCGTCAGCATCCTCGCACATCATGCTTTTAGCCTTGTGGGTTTTATGTTTATTTTTCATGCTTGGACAATTCCGCTTTAAATGTCCTTCTTTCCCACACTTATAGCATTTCCATTTAGAACTGTCAGCTCCCACTGCCTTAGCATTAGCAATTGTTGCATAGCTTGGTGGTAGGCTACCTAGCAGTGTTACAATCTGGTCTTCCTCTTCAATTACAGCCCCTATAGCTCCTAGCTTGTCAGTTAGCTCCTTCATTCGTTTTAAATGCTCAGTTATGGTTTCTCCCTCCTTCATCTCACACCTGAAGTACTGTTTCTTTAGAAACAGCTTATTTGCAAGAGTATCTCTCTCAAAATGTCTTTTAAGCGTGTCCCACGCTTCTTTAGGAGTCTGACAGCTTGTAATCAGATACAACTGAGGTGTACTTACATTCAGCACTAACATAGAAAATGCTCTTTCTTTCCGTTTTGTGAATTCAGCTTGTACCTGTACATTAGCATCTGCTGCTAAGTTGTCTGTTTCCATTAGCATGCCCCACAGTCCTTTAGCTATCAGTAGATGCTCCATTTGAAATTTCCATGTTGCCCAATTCTCTGGTCCACTCAGCTTCTCAATAAACAGCTTATCTTCCATTGTGAATCCCACAACACCGTTTATACCACACAAATTCCGTGTAAAACAGCCAGTTTAAGCTGTGTGACTGGGCCCATAACCTGTTGAGATTTCACATGTTTTATTCAGAACAAAACAATGGTAACATACAGGGAGACTGTAGGTGGCAGCACTTCACATTACTGACCTCTATTGTCAAATTACTGTATTACAACACATCCATCTTCCTCTTGATTATATTCCAGAGGTTTTCAATTTGGTTAAATTAAAGAAACTCATCAATTTTAACGGGTCTCTTTTTTCCAGAGCTGTATAATGCTGAGGGTGCAGTTTAAACCACTAAAGTTGCAACAGTGCACGATGTGACATTAGGCTTATGAAGGTAAAATTAATATTTGCAAATATAACATTCCTGCAGATTTTGAGGTAGGGGTTTTATGAGTATTGATAGCATGTAAAATAGCATCTCATACTTTTTCAAACTGGGACAGGACTGGCAGTGGGGCTGGCCGTGGCACAGTATCTGTGTCTTTACAGCATGCTGTTGAGACGGCAGCAGTATGTGGACGAGCATTGTCCTGTTGGAATAGTGCACTGGGGTGTGCGTCCAGAAAGCGGAGAGTGATAAAACAATATGTAAAGCACATCTCCACGGCTATTGAGTATCCAACAATGTCCTCATGTACGTGTAATATTCAGGAGTTCATTAGCAGTTTAGTGGTTTCGGAAAGCCATTTTGGTGTCCTATCATTACCCCTAACACACATTCACCACTTCTCAGATTATACCATTAACACCTTATTTTAATAAAGCATCTCTATTCATCATGCTGAAGCTCTAGTCCTCTCATTAAGCCCTTACACCCAGACCAGAAATGCAAATGTAATCAGACATTTGCCGTAATGTAAAGAGGTACAGCTTACTCCAGTGTGTGAGTGTGTCTCTGGCCTTTCCCAGATGTAAATGAGCTGATCTGTTGTTCAGTACTGCAGGCACTGATTAGTCTCTTACTGTGTGACAGCAGGCTGCAGGGATCCGCTCTTACTCGTGACAGAATGAAAAAACATAATTTAATTTAATTTAAAAAAGAAAAATAAACAACATTTGAGCCATTTTCTTTGTGCATCTCTTTGGCAAAAAAAAAAAAAACATTTTATAAATATGGTATTAGTAGTATTATTACATTGTATTTTTTGGATTATTTATTTCTAAATTTTGTATTTTACTTAAACTAAAATAAATGAAAATGTTGGTTGATTATTCTAAAGTATTTTATTATGTATGCTATTTAAACAAACAAACAAACAAAAAACATGAGAATGGTGGTATATTGTTCCAAGTGCAAGAATAAAAATTGCAATTTCTTTTTTACATAGAACATGGAGGTCGAATCAAATTAATTAGATTAATTGAATTACTGTTTTAAAACGATTTTGAAAATGGGATAAATGAGATATTAGATCTTCATATATAGCATTTTATAAATGTATTATTCTTTGGTTTATCAACCATTCTAAAGCTTTTTATTATGCATTCTACTTAAATAAAATGAAAGAGAATATTATGTACATTAAATAAGGTGTATAGTCTTTAAAATGTTTTTTTGGCAGCAAGAACATAAAATGCAGTTTTAAGAGGTTTTTCTTAGGATTTAAAATAAGAAATTGTGTATATTAGATTAAAAAATAATAATAAATACAGCTCTGAAAAAACGAAGAGACCACTTCAGAATCAGTTTCTCTGGTTTTGCTATTTATAGGTATATGTTTGAGTAAAATTAAGATTGCTGTTTTATTCTGTAAACTATGGACAAAAGTTATCTCAAATTTAAAATAGACCTCAAATAATGCTAAGAAAACAAGTTCATATTCATAAAGTTTCAAGAATTCTGAAATACATATTTTGTGGAATAACCCTGGTTTTTAATCACAGTTTTCATGCATCTTGGCATGTTCTGCTCCACCAGTCTTACACACTGCTTTTGGATGAATTTATGCCACTCCTGGTGCAAGAAATCAGTCACTTCAATTGGGTAAAATTAAAGAAACTCATCATTTTAAGTGGTCTCTTATTTTTTTCAGAGCTGTATTATGATATGGACTCTGATGGGAGGGGCTTTACGTGCTACGTCAGCACGCAGCCAATCCGCTGTCAGAGAGAGCGCGCAAAATTTGAAAGTGATCCGGAAACGAGGCGGTTTGCGGGGTAGAAATGAGTGTGTGAGGAGCCGGGGTTAGTTTAATATCAGCCAGGAGGTTTTGTTTTAGTTTATTCAGCGCAGCGGGGCTCAGGTAAGCGCTGTTTAATCACGGTTTTATTCACGGGTTTATCTATCAATCTGTTACTGAAGCGGAGACTCAGCGTAACGGTCACCCGCTAACACTGAGCGCTTAGCTTAGCTCACTAATCTAGTAACTGTAGCTAAATAAACACAGGTCTGTAACTCTGTGTTACTGAGAGCTGTGCTCAGTGTCAGGCTAATATCTGTGTTCTTAAACTGCAGTAAAGTGTTATTACTGTGTCTCAGTGCTGATATAATACCGCTGTTTCTTTTTTTTTATAATTCAGGGCTCAGCAGCGCAGGCTAACTGCTGTAATTAGCTAGCTGGTGGAGTTTAGACACTGAGCTGTTATTACTGTGATTTTATTTTGGTGTCAGTGGATTAAACTCGCAGTGTAAGTGAAATCTTCTCTTATTTAATGGTATAAATGAACTGTGGGTCAGGTTCCTGTGTTTACAGTAGTCTCAGTGGACTGTGCTGACCGTTAGTTCAGGGTGGTCACTCTGTAAACAGTTCCTGTATATGGAGGTCCTCCTCTCTGGGTCCATATATGGCAGGGGTGTCCAAACTTTTTTTGTTGGGGGCCAGAAGGAGAAATATATTTGAAGTCATGGGCCACAGACTCTATAATAAAACAAATAATGAAATATACTACTTTAAATAATACTTTTTCCCTGATTACTTTCATTTACACACCATTTTACTTGACTTACTATCGTTATCTTTGGCAGTGTTGAGTAAACTAAGATTTTTCAAATTGATGTTTAATTTCATGATGTCTCTTAATATTAAACTCTTTAATTACGACAACTTTTAGACTCTTTGGCCCGTTTTTCTGCGCTAGAAATACGCACTCTCTCCGCTTTTAGACTCTTTTTTATTACTCAGGTTGTCATTGTCTGATATTAAAGTTTGTTTTGATAATTGGGAGAAAATCGGAACAACAAAACAAATCTGTAGCGGTCAAATACTTTTTCACACCGTTATATATATATTTTTTGGGATGTATTGCAATATTAAAACAGATTTTTCTGTAAGTCACCAGTTAGTGTTACTTATATTATGATATGAGTAATCATAATATGATTATGATGTGATTTGGCAATTGTGCATGTGCCCATTATGATAACTATTTTTTTGGACAATTGTTATCTATTGAATTGTCTAATGATTGTGTACTTTGTGTACAACCATCTGCATCTCACCGCTATCCGAGACACACTGCTGCTGCTACAGCTCAGCCAATCAGCTCTCCCTCCTGCCCCGCCTCTAAACCCATACATCACCCAGTGCTCTGTCCAAATTACCCTTCCCATTTTTACAAATATGGGCTGAGGGTGGAGTCAGCAAAAATCAGGGGGTTTAGTGCACCTATAAACTGAGAAGTTTCATTAGTAGTATTATATTTTGTTACAGTACACCAGCAAGACTTACATACCTGGTATATTCCCTGCAGAAATGTTGAAGTTTAAGTATGGAGGAAGTAGCGTTAAAGATTTGGCCTCAGTGGATCCCATCACGAGCCGCTGCTCACGACTTAACCAGCTACTACAGGTAAGATTCAGGTTCAGGTCTGTTATAATAATATTCATTTTAAACTCAGGTGATATCTTAGCATCTTTGTGATCGTTGGTACTGATATTTAGAAACAATCTATTTTGACTCTGTTCTTCCTCTGACTCTGTGTGTACTGGTTGTGTAGGGGAAGAGCAGTGTGTATGGTTCCACTGGGGGAGCTGGATTTACGAGGGAGAGTCTGCTGGATGCTCTGTTGCTGCTCTATCAAGAGTGCAGCTCTCCAGAGCTCATGAAAATCAAACACGTGGCTAACTTTGTTCGCAAATGTAAGTTTTTCAGATCCAGTACCCATTGATACTTCTTTAAATACACTACGCATTACTTGTTTATACATGTTTTCTTGTGTGTGTTTGTTAGTCTCGGACGTGGTGACTGAACTAGAGCAACTGCAGCCTGGTAAGAGGGATTTTGAAGTGAGGGGAGTTGTCGGTCGCGGACGCTTTGCTGAGGTGCAGGTGGTGAAGGAGAAGGCCACAGGGGACGTGTATGCCATGAAGGTCATGGACAAAAACTGGCTTCGTTCTCAGGACAATGTGAGTCACATTTACAATTATACCTTTGATATAATCAGATCTTTCACCATTCACAGTCATGTAAAAAAATGGACATGCATAAAATATGTTGCATATTAAAATGTATCATGTTTTTGAACAGTTTTGTGAAATTGAGTTAATATAATTAAACATGTTAAACTGAAGAAATGTATTTTAATAATTATAAGTGAAATATAATTATTTGCAATGATCTTTTTTTGGTGAGCCACATTTATTACTACTTAAAAAGTGTACAATTTAAATCTGGTGCAGCATATCAATGTCAAAAAAAATTGACGATGTGCATTGTGGAAACATTCAATTCCATGTTCAGTTCATGAAATGTTTGTCATCTGCCCACCTAGAGAGAGCAAGTCCAATTGTGCACTCTCTGGGCTCTGGCAGCAGATGGCTAGCTGCATGACCAGGATTCAAACCAGCGATCATAGGTGCATAGTGGCATCGATTTAGACCACTGGTTGCAATCCCAGCATAACATCTTTTAAAATAAAATAGAAATACTTTAATAAAGATGCAGAGAAACTATTTAAGTGGAGTAATTAATTATATTTCCTTTATTACTGTCCGCATAGACAAGGATATATTCACTCAAGTTTGCCTAAATAAGCAAGTGACTAATTGGGAACAGCACATTAGTTTGTTTATGCTTAGAACAGTTCAGGGAGCATTTATACAAGGTGTGTGTTTTTTATTGTAACTGTCTCTGCTGTCCAGTGAAGGCTTTCTGCTAGATTTTGGAGCATTGCTGTCAGGATTCGATTGCATTTAGTAGTCAGATCAATATTCTGGAGGAGCACAACCCTACCTCATTAGGTGTAGTGTCAATAGATTCATGTTTGTCTGCTCTAGGGAGTCCTTTTCTATTTGAAGTACGTCTTGACAAGGTGTTTGCACAAATGTCAGCAATGGGTGCCTTTATTAGAGGGGGTGTCCACAAACGCTGGTTTATTTATGGTGGTGTATAGAGATACGTAGTGTTCATGACAAGTTCATGTTTATGCAAGAGCAACAAACACATTTATGCAACAAGCTCTGGACGCAAGCATTTGAGCACTACACTTAGCCTTCAAGCAGCCTTTCATCATTTCAGCCTTTCTCTCTGTCCTCTAGGTGGCGTTTTATGAGGAGGAGCGATCCATTCTGACTCTCAGCAGCAGCCCTTGGATTCCACAGCTCCAGCATGCCTTTCAGGACCAGGATAATGTCTACCTGGTAAGGGGCCTCTTTTGTGTCTTTGTAGCAGAGGAAGGCTTAATTCATTTCTCGTCACTTTTTACTATCTGTATTCTGTACGCAGTTCAGTCAAACAATGATAAACAAATTTATTTAAACTCTTTAAAAGATTTTCGACACTTCCCTGTGGACCTCTACCTCACTCTGCCTCCAGCTTTATGTTACATGAATAGCTTCTTTCTTTTTATTGCTGTATGAAGGTAATACAGTAAGATGTTATTTTTATTCACAATGATATTGCAGCTTTTTCAGTGTGTTTATCGAGAAAACTCACATCAAGCTTACGATAAAATATACTTGAATTACTTAAAACGCTTGCCTGCAGATCTACTTTGCTGCTCCCTCACAAAAGAACCTTTGTTCTTGGAGACTTCACAGCTTGGGTTGAAAGCCTACAGCAGATTATGTTTGTAATAAAGTTAAAGGATGGTTGGTTCTCAAATGGTGGCACTTATTCTTCCCAGGATAAGAGTAGGTGTGTTTGTGTGTGTGTGTTCTCTGTGGACCTCTACCTCACTCTACCTCCAGCATTGTTATGTCACGTGACCCCAGTTTACAGCGTGAATAGCTCCCTCTGTTGCTGTATGCAGGCGATGCAGTTGGATGTTTCTGTTATTTACAATGTTTTCAGCCCTTTTGTTATGTTTATCATGAAAAATCCAGTTGATCTTCCAGCCATTTTAGACAGGTAGATTTGGGAACAAGCAGCTTTTTTACATTGAGTGAAAAAGTATATTTAGACAAAGTCTGCAGTAAGTATGTGGTAAATATAACATAACATTGTCTTTTGCATGAACCCCAACTTCTTTAACACACTGACTGCCTAACACACAAGTATACAGCCTGCAGATTGATCTGTATGGAACGAGGGGTTTATTAGCGATCAGTGTTGTCAGTGTTTTTCCCTTTACTCTCTCATCTGTAGTGTTGCTGCCGTTAATGGAAGCTAGAACTGAAGCTTTAGTGCTATGTTCTCTGTCTGCATAGCACAGTAAAATCAGGTCGCACTGACCTTTAAAGGCCTGAAAGCTTTTTAGTTTAGTTCTGAGAAAAGGACTGAGTGTCCAGACTTGTTTGTGAGTGAGAGAAAGATGAAGAAACAGCATTAGAAACAGAAAAGCTTGTGAGTTTTTTTTTTTTTTCTTTTTTTCTGTCATTTGTGTAGTTCTGCTCAAACAGGGTGTCAGCGTGTTCACTGTATAAAGGGAGCAAAAGAGCATTATATATAAAGAATATTCTCTCCTATACTACTTTTGATGCCCTGCAGAGGGTGCCCTGTCCCTCCTTATGCAATCCTCCTTTTTGAAATACTAACACTTGCATGCAGATCTTCTCCACTGCTCTCGCCACAAGAGCCTTTGATCTGAGAGCCTGCACAGCTTGGCTTGAAGCCTACAGCAGATTATGTCTGTATTAAAGGGAAAGAATGGTGGGTCCTCACATAACTGCATGAAATCTGCACTTTCATGATAACCTGAGGGGATGATGAAATCTGCACCGGCTCTAATTCACACCAGTCCTCAGGGATAATGCACCTTCCCACACTGGCTAATGGGCACGATGGTAGCTGGCAAATGCAATAGATTACACAGCTGTGGGTGAAACAGACAGTGGCTGGGTATGAGGGTCTCCAGTTGTGACAGAGTGGGTACAATAGATGTTTGTAGTGATTGGTATTATAAACAATAGTCCAATAAATCTTTTTCGGAAGCCTTAGCCAAGTGAACTGACATGTTTTCTACCCATCACTGAGACATTTAGTACTGGGCAATATGGCCAGATTTAATATTATATTTTAATTTTATTTCTATTTTTTCCCCATTTTCTCCCCAATTTACACGGCCAATTACCCAACCCACTCCTTAGGACTCCCCCTATCACTAGTGATGCCCCAACACACCAGGAGGGTGAAGACTAACACATGCTTCCTCCGATACATGTGAAGTCAGCCACCTCTTCTTTTCGAGCTGTTGTTGATGCAGCATTGCTGAGTAGCATCACAGCGCACTCGATAGAAAAGTGCAGCGACTTGGTTCTGATACATCAGCTCACAGACCCCCTGTGTTGCGAACATCACCCTAGGAGTGATGTGGGGATAGAGCGCCATCTACCCACCCGGAGGGAGCAGGGCCAATTTTACTCCCTCTGAGCACCAGCAGCTTGAGATTTGATATTATAATTAGGATTAATTTGGAATCAGTAACGTGTTATTTTTTAATGCAAATTGGGAATGGGTAATTGCATCGAACATGTGGAAGAATCTTCTTATAAACTGGACGGATGTGATGCGGTCTCCTTTCAGAGCGGATTTTCAGAGCAGTTTCTAGAATGAATATATCAGGCTTAGCAGGGATGGTCGTTCCAGAACACTGGTATCATTAAACACAATATTTTATCCCTTCTCCTCTCAGAAATACTTCTGCTTTCAGTTAAGAAACAAAATAATATGGACTGCCAATTTAATTATGCTTCCAAGTTTGACCCCAACTTCTGTCATGATCTGTCCCACCCCCACCTAGGGCTGCAACTAATGATTATTTGACTAATCTGATGATATTTTTTTTCGATTAGTCGATTAGTTACCGATTATTGCTGCCATGTCCTCCATCTCTAAAAACAACAGAAAAACAGCTAAACATGAGATTTAAAAGGCATTTAAATGTCTCCATGTTGTTTAAACATGTAAAGTACTGATATTTAGTGAGTAAATATGTAATCTGTTGTGTTTGGGCACTTTTGGGGACAAAGACCAAGTTTCTTCTGTCCCCAGCACTTTGTGTAATGTGGTACTGTTAAAAATTAACGATTTTTGACAATAAAATTTGTAGTCGACAAATTTAAATAATCGACATTGTTGATTATATCGACTAATTGGTGCAGCCCTACCCACACCCAGCATGCAGATTTTTCTTTTTCTGGACTGGTTCGCCTGTTATGAGAACGTGATCAGGTCTCGATCCGACCCAGCTATCAAATATTCCTCTTTATATTTGAGCTAAACTGCTGATATGGTGCAGTTTAATCTGATACATTAGCCAAATAATATACAGATTATATATATAAAGATGTTTCTGCTGCTCCATGCTGTTTACACACACAGTATGTGCAGCATTCACTGCTCACGTCTGTGTGACTTTGCGCTGCACATCCCATTGAAAACACTGTGTTTAAAAGCACAGCAGCTTCATACTGCACAGATTTACGCGCTAGAACACAGAACCTTCTCGCTACTTTCTCGCTCCCGCACCAGACAGCTCTGACCAATCAGAGGACAAAACATGCTCACATGGTTTATTGTTGCGCATTTTGGTGCGTTTAGGTTTATGCCTGTGTGAAACTAAACCTAACAGAGGGAGAAAAGCTCCAATAAAACTGCTCACAGGATGATATGGGTGGACTGTTCTCAGTCCAGCAGTGACATTGAGGTGTTTAAAAACTCCAGAGGTGTTTAAAAACTATGCAGAGAAACAGATACAGAACTACAGAATGTAATTGTAGACTTACAAAGTGCTCCTATATGATCAGTGGAGCTGAAGAAAAGTGGATAATGGGTGTAGAAACAAGGAGGTGGTCATAATGTTCTGATCAGTGTATGTAAAAAAAAAAAGCTCTTTCTGGTTATGAATGGGGTGTGGTGAGATTTGAAACCCTCCAGGATCGGAGCTGGATTCTCCTGAGAGTAAACACAGACAGAGCTAACTGCACAGGAGTGATTTTCTCATTCCAGCCACCCAGACTCCCCCTCCAGCATCACCCTCTCCGCAAGCTGTGGCACACACACACACACACACACACACACATGTGTACAAAAAAAGAAAAAAAGTCTCTCTTTGCTTGAGCATTGGGCTCAAAAGACCCTCGTTACCTTGTTGCTAGGTAACATGGGCTAGAATGCTGCGGTTGCCGTTTATGCTCCGCCAGCTTTGCTTCTCATTCATAGTGTGTGTGTGTGTGTGTGTGTGTGTCACACAACCTTAGTCCACCATATAATAAGAAGGCTGTGCATTTTGAGTTTGTGTATTTATTTGCGCACACATGTTTGTGCGTGTGTTCACGTTTCTTACATTCTTAAGAATTCCCTTACAGAAGTGGGCACACACACATGCATGGGATTTCTCACACACACACACACACACACACACACACACACACACACACACACACACACACACACACAGGTTTGAGTGTTGTGCAGCCCTGCAGAATTCCCTCTTTCTGGAAAGCTGGTGCCTCTGTGGTGGAAGTCTAGCCTGAGGGTGTTTACCACTGATGTTGCTTTCTATGTCTGTGTGTTTTTGTGTCTGTGTGTTTTTGTGTGATTGTGTGTGTGTGTGTGTGTTTGTGTTTTTTTTTGTGATTGTGTGTGTGTGTGTTTGTTTTTTTTGTGTGATTGTGTGTGTGTGTGTGTGTGTGTGTGTGTGTGTGTGTATGTGTGTGTTTTTGTGTGATTGTGTGTGTGTGTGTTTGTGTTTTTTTTGTGATTGTGTGTGTATGTGTGTGTGTATGTGTGTGTTTTTGTGTGATTGTGTGTGTGTGTGTATGTGTGTGTTTTTGTGTGATTGTGTGTGTGTGTGTTTGTGTTTTTTTTTGTGATTGTGTGTGTGTGTGTGTGTATGTGTGTGTTTTTGTGTGATTGTGTGTGTGTGTGTATGTGTGTGTTTTTTGTGTGATTGTGTGTGTGTGTGTTTGTGTTTTTTTTTTGTGATTGTGTGTGTGTGTGTGTGTGTGTGTGTGTGTGGAACGGTCTGGGTGAAAAGCCCGGGCTGAAGGCTCGTGCTCTGTGTGTGAATGTGTTTTTCTGATGTGATGCGTAATCGGAGCGCCATCACGCCACACTGAATCAGCCGTATCCCGTCCAGCTGCACTGGGGATGAGGCAAGCAGCTGCCATGCAGTCTCTCAGAATAGAGCAGATCACTCAGATCAGATGTGTGTGTGTGTGCGTGTGTTTGAGTGTGTGTGTATTTGAGTGTGTGTGTGTCAGGGGTCTAAATCTCTGTCCTCACCACAATTCGATCTGTTTATGCTTCTTTTGGAAATGATTTAGTGATTCATAAACTCTCACAATTCACAACTAGTCATTTTGATTATTTTAATTCAATTTAGAGAGATTTTATAAGAGCTGTATGATGGTAAAACACATTTACTGTATGTTAGGAACAACAGGTTTGGTCATGCCTGTTTGTGTACACAGTAGTAAAGGATTACACACAAGTTGTTTTTATTCATGTTAAGATGTGCACACCTTGTAGTAAATGCATTCAGATGCATAAAGTTGATCTCATTGCAGACACAGCTCGCCTATACTGTCAGTAGAATAGGACTCTGAAACAAATATACATTGACTGAACCTATTGGCACCATGCCTAAAGCAAATGTGATTAGCCAACATCCTGACTTGTTGCAATTAGGGGTGTGCCATATCTTATGTTACGCAATAAGATCGCAAACATATTTTTAATTCATGAACAATATTATACTCTGAAATATTGTGCCATAGCACCCACCCCTAATTATCACATCAGGTACTACTTTTTTTTTTTTTGCTGTTTTTAGCAAAAGAAAAAAATCACACTGTTCTGATTTCCCATTATATATCTACTAGAAACAGATTATATCTGTCCAGTATCATTTATTTTACTTTAATCCTAAATATCTATATAAATATATTTGGAGAGCATTATTAGTAGCATGACATTCTGGATTATTGACATTCTGTTACAAATCTAATAAAATAATTCTTTTTTTTTTAATATCTCAGTCAGGGGTCTGTCATATCATATTGTATGCCTTGCATCATATGCATATCATATCGTATGCAATAATAAAATTTAATTTTCATTTTGCTGCAGTAGTGTATTCTTGAAATTACAAATTCATTTTTGTAATTCAATGTTCATATATTTGCATATTCAGTCTAGAGCTGTTTGCATTTGTTTGCTAATGTGCAGTCCTTTTCCAGTGGCTGTAGAAATGACCATAAAATGTCACAGTTCCACCTGTTGTCCTGGACCGATATCGAGAAGGCTGGATTCAGTCTACACAACCCTCACAAGCATAGTACCAGTCAAACATTTGGACACACCACTTACAACTTACAACTCACCACTTTGGACACCAACCTCACTTACAAGATAACACCTCACACCTTATACAGGTGGGGATGTTCTTGAGTCATTTCCTGAGGTAATAGATCGTGACCAATTCTCTTACTACTATTCCATGACTTTTGGCAGTGTAGTATGACGTCTCCTTGACTTGATTTTTTTTAATACTGCATGGAAATAGTTTGAATCTTAATCATTGTAATTTATTATAATCAGTTCCCATAATAACTGTGGTTGAGTTGACACCTTTAGATCAATGCATCGAAATGCATGACCATGCATCGGTGCGTTTTTACAGCCTTAAGAACGTCCATGTGTTTATGCGTGCACATGCACATCTGTGCGTGGGAGTGAGCGTCTGTCTGTCTGTCACGACAAGATAAAGATGAAGAGATACTGAGAAAATCACGTTCCTCCTATGTGTGTGTGTGTATTTGTGTATACGTGTGTTTATCTTAGTCACCCTCTTCACGTGGCTGATGGGTCTTATAAATAATGCAGGAGTCTGCATTTTTGGATATGATTTGAATGATTATGATAATGAATATTTGTAAGTATGCACGCTAGCTTGATTTTTTTCTTTTTCTTTTTTGGATTAAACCAAACTGAAAAGCAGCAAGCACAGGCAGCTCACGCACATGTCTTTATCGGGGTGTTTTATTGGTGAATTAGTACTTCAGACTGAAAGTTTTGCTGTAGGCCTATGGCACTGTAATAAAACATTCATTCACATTTAATAATTCACTGTATACATTTCCATATTATTAGGTTTGTACCAGATCTTCCTGCCGCATTTGTTGTAAAGCAGCCCTCATTGATGTGCGTGATTATATTGAAATAGTACTTCTGAAAGTCATTCTGCTGAATAGAAAAACCATTAAGATGCAACCTCAAGAGGCCATTAGGACGAGACAGCATAGCCAGTTCTGGTTCAGGCAACATTCTCATTCAGCTGCATTTCTCCTCATTCAGTTTTTCTTTTTTGTTTTTCCATTAATATAAAAGGTAGCTTGGCATCACAGTGCCAGGAAAATGTATTTGCCTATTCCCCGATGTCCTCTGTCTTTTGTTGCGTCTGTTGGTTCTAATACAAAATGCATCATAATAGTGCTTTCACACTGCACATGAACCGGACCATGGTTCAGTTGATCTGGATTAAGCCCACTGCAATTGCTAGTTTAGTTTGGACCACACTGAAAAGTCCAAAAGTCTCAATCAAACAAAGTCAGTGATTTCGCTACATTTTGTGGCCCACCGATGCAAAATTATTATTATACAAACAATAAAACATCATTAAATTGCAATTACATTAACTTCAGATGTTTTTTGACTTGAAATTAGATATACAGGAGGAAGACAGTGAGGGGAAAAGTCGAGAAAATGATAAATTAATAGTGGTGGGGGAAAATTTTGGATTTGTGGATGATTCTCAATCGATTCACAAATGGCAAAAATCTCAGCTAATGTTACAATCCTAGCTCTGTACAGAAAATAAACAGTTTGTAAAGAGGTAAAATTATTTCATAAGACGTTAATTTATGTAAGTAGAACGCAAAATTCAACTTAAACCTGGCGCTTGTTTGCTCTTCCTTTGGGCTCACTCCCATCCCATCCCAAAAGCCCTAATGACTATAATGGTAAAATATAAAAATGTTAATGTTGATACATTTGGGATTTTGCACTAGGCTTCCTAGTGTTTCAGCTGCATCTACGCTCATTGTAAATGAATGTATTTTAGTAGAATGCATTATAAGGTTAGTGAGTTGGACTGGAGTTTGTCTGGAGTTCTCTTGAGTCTGCACGGATCATCTTCATACTAGACTACATACGTCTGCTATGTTGCTGTCTTGCTGGAGTGTGGGGGGCGGGACGTGTGCAGGTGGGATGGATCACAGTATAAACCAATAAGGAGTCAGAATGGTGTATGATTATACTTCTCTACATCCAATCACAATCAGATTCACTCTATCTGGATGAAGAGATTTATCTGGATAGGGGTTTTATGAAACGAGAAGAATACTCAGTGAATTCAAGCTGAAATGAAATAGGAATAACAAGGCTATTTTTAAAATAAAAGAGTAGAAATTTCAGATAATTGTTTGAAAATGTAAAAAGTCCACTAAGTAACGTAATGAAGTATTTGTATATAATTTTGTCTGTATATTGTAGCTGTCTGTGATTTGCTGAGTTCCAAAGCTTGAGAGTAGTTGTGTAGTAAAGCTCTTGAGCAGTAATCAAGTTTAAGTGCTTACTGTAATTATTCAGAAACTACAGGGAGTAAATACTTTTTCACAGCACTGTGTTCCTTGTATTGTTCTTTTTCTGACTTTCTGAGCACTTTTATTCATAGCATACTTGCCTGTGGGCCTGTCTCACGGCGCAGTTTAAGACATTTAATTAATTAGCTCATTAGCATTAGTGAGGGTAATTGGGAACAGTCATTTGACCATCTCTGCATCTTTGATGCTTGTGATTAAACAGGACTGAACATGTTCAAGATAGTTTCTCTGAGGATAGGAGAATGTCCCTAACTTGTATAAGTAGGATTATTCAGTATATCAACAGAAGATAATATATTAATAACCATTATTAACCAACATATTGAGTAAGGCAATGGTGGTGCCCCTCGTGCGGTAGAACAGCTTATTTTAGGCCCTTCCTAGCTGGTAAAATGAAGGATATTTAATAAATAAAATCAACAAATGACTACTTGATATACTTGATGTACTTGACTGCTTGTAATATATGTTAGCCCTTCCAATGAAAAACCTTGAAAAACTGGACTCTTTTACTTTAAAATGTGATTTATTAATACATATACAGGGGTTGGACAATGAAACTGAAACACCTGTCATTTTAGTGTGGGAGGATTCATGGCTAAATTGGAGCAGCCTGGTGGCCAATCCTCATTAATTGCACATTGCACCAGTAAGAGCAGAGTGTGAAGGTTCAATTAGCAGGGTAAGAGCACAGTTTTGCTCAAAATATTGCAATGCACACAACATTATGGGCATTACCAGGGTTCAAAAGTGGACAAATTGTTGGTGCAGTCCCAAAAGTGACCAAAAGTCTTTGTGATGTATCAAGAGCCACAGTATCCAGGCTAATGTCAGCATACCACCAAGTAGGATGAACCACATCCAAAAGGATTAACTGTGGATGCAAGAGGAAGCTGTCTGAAAGGGATGTTCGGGTGCTAACCCGGATTGTATCCAAAAAACATAAAACCACAGCTGATCAAATCACGGCAGAATTAAATGTGCACCTCAACTCGTCTGTTTCCACCAGAACTGTCCGTTGAGACAATAAGTTATTGTGGTCTAAAACCAGGTGTTTCGGTTTCATTGTCCAACCCCTTTATATTTCTTTATTTATGAAGCCACAAATAATAACTTTTTAACCTATTTCTCCCAAATGGTAAAAATAGTTGATCTTTGTATTTCTTTGGATTAGCTTATATAATCAGTTCAATATTCAATTCATTTCTATTGTTAAAAGTTAGGTTTAATCATATTAAATTTTAGATTTTTTTTTTTCTTTATTTATCATCCCACTTTTCCCCCTAATTTAGCTATGCCGATATGTGTTCCATCCTCTAAGTTTCAGCACTTACAAATCACTAAAGCCAAGTTATGGAAAAGAATGATGGAAGTAGTGGGGATCAGATTCATCAGGGTTGTTCAGAGTTTTCAGAACCTTTTAGGTGGGCCACTGCTCATCCTGCCCTGTAATTAGAGCTTAGATCGGGCCAGAAATTCCAACCCGACCCGATCCGAGCCTGTGCACATTCTGTTAGACCGCACCCTGTCCCGCACCATAAAATGTAATTATGAGCCCAAGCCCGATTTTAACCCACATTTTTTTAGGGAGTAGAGCATTAAAACTGATCTTTTAACTACAATTTCGAGCTGCAGGTGTTTGTATTCTCCCGTCAAAATTTTCATTATCTTTCAAGCTGCCGGCGCTCAGAGGGAGCAATATTGGCCCTGCTCCCTCTGGGTGGGTAGATGGTGCTCTCTCCACATCACTTCTAGGGTGATGTCCGTAGCACAGGGCGTCTGTGAGCTGATGTACTGGAACCGAGGCGCTGTGCTTTCCTTTGAGTGCGCTGGCTGCTCGGCAATGCTGCATCAGCAGCAGCTCGAAAAGAAGCGGTGGCTGACGTCACATGTATCGGAGGATTCATGCGCTAGTCTTCACCCTTCTGGTGTGTTGGGGCATCACTAGTGATAGGGGGAGTCCTAGTGAGTGGGTTGGGTAATTGGCCGTGAAAATTAGGGAGAAAATGGGAAAAATTAGAAATAAAATTATAAAAAAAAATGAACAAACAACAAAAAAAAAACATTATCTTGCATAAAAAGACGTAGTCCCACATCACAGACCACTTTCTTGAGCCCAACCCTAAAAGGCTTGAGGAAAGCGGTGGGAATTCTAAGCCCGATCTGTGCAGACAATGTAAACCCTACCTGTAATGGCTGTAAAAATGATACTGCTAATTGCACAGAACTTTGTATTGTTTTAGGATTATGTTTTTCCATTCGATTACTTAGGAAATCATTAGTTTGACCGGTGATTAAAAAAAATGTATATAATAAATAAATAAATGAAAGTTTTTTTTAATTAGGTTTTTATATAGTCCTTTCTGTGGAGAATTGTTTAGATTTCTGTAGATTTCCACAGATTAAGCACAGCATCATGACCGCATTCCCGTGGTCCTGCCGCAGGTGTTTAACGGAGAGCTGTAAGCAGATGCGCTGTGACCAGGGACAGGCTGTATGTGTCGTGCTGTAATCTCCTCTGAGCGTACAGTGTTGTTTGTATCTGTGCCTGCAGGTGATGGAATACCTGCCGGGAGGCGACCTCATGGCTCTGCTAAACAGATACGAGGATCAGTTTGACGAGTCCATGGCTCAGTTTTACCTGGCTGAGCTGGTGCAGGCCATCCACACAGTGCATCAGATGGGATACGTGCACAGGTAAGCCTGTCTTTGTTGCTGTATTATGTGTTTAATGCATGGGTCAGTGTTTAACTATTTGGGTTTGGTTCTCTTTAGCGAGCTGGGTTATGAGGTGATAGTTAATGGCACTGATGCTGGTTAGATGGGTTAAATCATAGACTGTATATAGCTGGACAGAGCATCGTCTCTCAAAAGTGAAGCCACCACAGGTCGGGCGCCCCCTGCTGTTCGGTTTCAGAAAGCTGTGTAACTCCACCCATTCCCATAGGTTTCAATGGCAAAACAGACAACTTTCAATCACGTTTTTTTCCAATATACTGTAATTCTACCTCCATTATTTAAATGCAACAGCTAGTGTAACCTCTGCTTATATTGTCAAATTTTTACATCCCCACAGAACTCGTTTTTAAGAAGGTTATTCAGCTCTATTCAAAAAAGGTGTGGTTATTGTAAAAGAGCTGGTTATGGGCGGGACCAATAGCAGACCGTGAGCCCCGCTCTGCAGTCTGTGACCGCTCTGCAGCCCTCAGGGGCGGGGTTATTTAAATGAGTAGGCTGTCTCAACACAGTTTTTCTCCCTTCTCTGGTCTCTACTGCGCAGAATTGGGTGTCAGGATCGCCAACATGGCGGAAGATTTTGGCTTCATTTTCATTGAATGAATGGGAACGGCCACACGACGTCCATCTTTTTTTACAGTCTCTGGGTTAAATCCTTCTGTTTGTTATGGTATAGGTCAGGGGTCGGCAATTAAGTTTGGCCGCAAACAAGATATTTTCCAAGCCGTTATCTGGTGGGCTACAAAACAAATTCTGTTTTAGAAAATGAAGTGTAATTGGATGGAGTGCTACGGACTAGTAGCTCTCCAGCCCAGAGGGTTGTTGAACACAGTTGATCTCAAAGCAGGTAAACCCAAGAAGAAATCGAACCCTTGTCGTCAGGGTCGCGATCCAATACATTACTGCTGCCCTGGCTAGTGAATTGAGACGCGGTCAGGAAAAACTGCCCTTATAAGGAGATAGGGAACCCAAGCACAGGCAGAAAAACAAGAACGGGCGGAAACTAAAGTCACACAAAGTGCAACAGAGAGACAGAGAGGGGAGGAATGTTAACAAAAGCTCATCAGAGAAGCATTTTATTTTTATTGCCGACCCCTGGTATAGGTGTATCATGTCTGTAGGCTGCTCTGATACTGAGTTAGAATTCAGAATTCAGCTTTGTGGCTCAGAACCCCTAATGCTCAGTTCAGTAATGGAAAACAAAGCTCTGTTGTTTGGGAATTAGTTCAATATCACAAAACATAACATTGTGATATTCAAGTGTGTGTTTTTTTCCATCTCTATTTAGAAAGGATTATGTAGGTTATTAAAAAATCAGATTGTATTGTATAATCACTCTTACAACATCACTAATGGAACTGTAGCGTATAGATCATACAATCAAGGTGGTTATAGAACACTTATTAAAAGATTTCCAAAAGGAATTAAAGAGACTAATTGAGGAAAAGTTGGGTTTTAACAAAGAATTGATTGAAACAAATGCATTATCTCAATCAATTCCTTTTAGAAAGTTGGAAGTTCTCGCTTAAAGCCTATTTAAGTCCCATTTCACAATGGATTATACATTTTCTGCTCTCTCTCTTCTCTCTGTTTCTATATCTTTATCCGTCCGCTGTTCTCTGACTCTCATTCTAACACTTATAAATACACTCTCTCGTTTTTTCTGTTGGCAGAGATGTGAAACCAGAGAACGTTCTTATTGACCGTACGGGACACATTAAGCTGGCGGACTTTGGCTCTGCTGCTAAGCTGACTGCAAATAAAACGGTAATGATTGATTAAATTAAACTTAGTGCATTCCAATTAAAATCTAATGTTTTATTTATAGATTGTTTATGAAATGTATTTGGGCTCATCTGAGAGTTTGTATTAAAACATCTATATCTTTTAACTTGATGGACTGTGGATGGGAGGTAGGAACAGGCCACTGAGTTTCAAGTAATCCAGATTCATTAGAATTTATTATAATCTTGATTTCAAGTCCTGAACTTTGACTAAATTGAATGTCAATGCTGGGCAACAAAAATAATTGTGAAAGTAACATGGTGAGGGCTGGGCAATTTGTGATACGTTTTTTATCGTATTCATATAAAGATTTATTATAACTGACATTCAAAATATACAGTACAGGCCAAAATATTCCCACTGAAGGCATCAAAACTATGAATGAACACATGTGGAATTATGTACTTAAAAAAATTATGTAACTTAAAAAAAATTCTAGTTTCTTCAGAATAGTCACCCTTTGCTCTGATTACTGCTTTGCACACTCTTGGCATCATTCTCTCAATGAGCTTCAAGAGGTGGTCACCTGAAATAGTTTTCCAACAGTCTTGAAGGAAGGAGTTCCCAGAGGTGTTTAGCAGCACTTGTTGCTCCTTTGCCTTCTTCACTCTGCGGTTCAGCTCACCCCAAACCATCTGGATTGGGTTCAGGTCTGGTGACTGTGGAGGTTCAGCTCATTTTTTTGTTAAGTACATAAAACTCCACATGTGTTCATTCATAGTTTCGATGCCTTCAGTGAGAATCTACAATGTAAATAGTCATGAAAATAAAGAAAACGCATTGGATGAGAAGGTGTGTCCAAACTTTTGGCCTGTTCTGTATTTCATAAATTGTATATATTCCTAACTGTAAATATTAACAGTATACAGTATATGTTAAAACATTCTCTACTATACTTTCTTACACCACTAAAAAAACACTACTTTCATGACTACACACAACTCCTCCCCGTCTATTCTGTGACTTTTATTACGGTTAGGAGTCAATTTGAAGTCAGGGATCATTCAACCCCTTTAATACTGTTAGATGAATGTTCTTTAGAGTGCTGACTATAATGATCTTTAATGGCGAGATTTACACTGCTGTAGTGGATCAAGATGATGATGATTATAAATATTCTCTGGTAAGCCTGATTCTGTGTTTCAGGTGGGCTCCTCTAGGCTTCCAGTGGGCACTCAGGACTTCTTGGCTCCAGAGGTTCTTTCGTCCCTGAGCGGAGGCCCTCAGTGCAGTTATGGTCTTGAGTGTGATTGGTGGTCTCTGGGGGTTATAGCTTACGAGATGGTCTACATGAAGTCACCTTTCACTGACGGCACTTCAGCCAAAACCATAAACAACATCATGAACTTTCAGGTAAAACCAGCAGCAAAATGCAAAAATACCTTAAGGAAGATTGGACCTCTTGTATTGGCATTTGAGAATATATTTTTATTTTTTTTATTTTGCATTTCTAGATGTGTTTTTCATGTCTACACATTTGTTTTCTTTTGTACTTAATATTTACTGTGTTCTTCTTCTTGTTGCAGCGCTATCTGAAGTTCCCTGAGGAACCCAAGGCCAGCTCGCAATTTGTAGACCTTGTGCAGAGTTTGCTGTGTGGGCCGCGGGATCGGCTGGGCTATGAAGGGCTGCGTTCTCACCCTTTCTTCTCCGGCGTGGACTGGAATGTCCTCAGGCACAGTAAGACACAATTATCCTACCTACAAAGAAAATAGTCATGCAAATCTCCATGAGCAGCTACTAGTTTTTTTGTCAAATGAACTGATGTACTGATGAGAATTTCAGAACATCCTTTCTGTAACTTTTTTTTCCATACAGGAAAGGAAGATTTTTTATCATTAGAGAATTTTTTTTTTTTTTTTTTTACAGAAACCAAACAAAATAAAATATTCGGACAAAAGCTGAATACCAGATTCTAAATAGGTTGTCATAAAGTCATTTATGTCATTTTTCATCACTAAACAAACAAAGTGTCTTGATTTAAAAAAGCACATTATTCATATCCCAGAAAACACACCAAAAAAAGCGAAATATCTTTACTTCAACAGTGCTGTTTTAATGTATAAGGCGCATTATGCGACACTAGTAAGGCACATGGATGTCACCATGTTTTAATTCAGCATGTAAAGGTAAGCTGTTTATTTGGGTGAGGAAAGCACTTCCGTTTATTTACAGTAAGCTTAGATTTCTAGATTTCCACCATGCCTGGATGCAGCAATGTTGTCATTAGCAGCTAACTGCTAGTGCTAGCCAGTTAGTGGCTAATGCCTCCCTACAGCGCTACTCTGAGCAACCTTGAGTGTTCAGTTATTAAATAGCTATTAAATGTCTGTTAGTAAGCCAGATATTAAATAGGGGTTCGTCTTATGTAGCTTGTTTTAACAAGGTTAACACACACGCTACAGGCCGTTAACACTCATCTCTGAATGGCAACAGAGCTAGCGCTTTGCGTGGTAAGCGGGTAATGTTAATGCTACTCCAGCAGTGCTAGCCAGGGTTAGCAGCAGGCTACAGGCTGATAATACTCTCCTCTGAACGGCAAAAGAGCTGGTGCTTAGCCCGGTTAGCGGGTAATGCTAATGCTACTCCAGCAGTGCTATCCAGGGTTAGCAGCAGTCTTCAGGTTGATAATACTCACATCTGAATGGCGAAAGAGCTAGTGCTTAGCGTGGTTAGCGACTAATGCTAATACTGCTGGAGAACTAAACTGAAACTCCTGTATAATGCTTCACTTCATTGGAGTGGCTTTATTGCTCCTTATAACCTGACAGCAGTGCTACACAAGTCACATGTGAGTGAAAATTGCATAGAGAAAGGCAGCCAAAGGCTAAGTTACCTCAGCTAATGTTACTATCCTACACAACAGCACAAGGGGGTGAAGAAGAAGAAAGGTGTGGCATGTGCTGAAAACATATGGCTTAAAATAAACTAGTCACTGTTTAATAAAAATTAGTTAGACTTGCTGCTGAAACAGAAAACAGTGGTTTATACTAAAAATGTGGACCGAACTCACTATAACTGTTAGCCATTCTTAGATATGCACCCCTAATGATCTTACTCTAGTGTGAGATTGGAGGATTTGTTCTTTAATGAGCTGTATTTGCTGGATTTTGCAGTGTAATGGGTTGGTGTGTGTGTGTGTGATACACAGATTGCTGTGCAGATTAGGAGAAGGCCAGTATGAAGTTATAGACTGATGCTCTGAATTAAGCAATTAAGCCCTAGGCACACAAAGCTCTTGAGTGCTCTTGTGTTCTCTCAGCTGCAGAAGTAATGCAGACGTGGATACATAGAAAGCACAAATGTGAACGAGGCTTTTGTGGCTTTTTTGATGTATGGTGATGCACGTAATTACTAATGTTACATACTGTCAACCATTAACACAAACATGCTTCATCACAGTGCCTGTTTTATGGGATTTCTGAACTATTAGGCAGATTATGAGGCATGCTTTCACTCCCAAAGGGACACCCAGCCAGCATCAGCTTACACAGAGCAGCTCGTTTTACGCCATGTTTACATCGTAGCAGTAGATTGGGTAGATAGGAGATGTCAAACCAGATATTCTCTGTCAAGGCATATCCGTTTATGTACTTCAGTCAAAACACACAATTCCATTACCATGGCAACGTCTGCATGACTGCATTCTGTCATTGTTTCTGTGATTATAGCAGAAGGCGATTTCAGAAAACCAGCGGTGCTCTTCCAACGCAGGGCCCAACGGTTCTGAGTTTGCAGGTTAATTTTTCTGGTGTCTTTTCCCCACACGAGGATTGTAGCCAAAATGCTAATGCGATATAAGACTAGGGACACAGCTGGAATCCTGAAACTGTTACAGCAATATAGGATGAGGCCTCTAGCTGGCATTCTAACACAGCTGTAGCAATTATGAAAAAAGATAAATAAATAAAGGCTCAGAATGGTCCACTCAGGATATTGCTTGTTCGAATCCCAGTCATGCAGCTTGTCATCAGTTTCCGGAGTCCTGAGAGAGCACAATTGGCCTTGCTCTTTCTGGGTGTTTAGATGACGCTCTTTCCCTTTATCGCTCCTTGGGTGCTTTTGGTCAGCACAAGTGGTCTGTCAGCTGATGTATCAGAACTGAGTCACTGCGCTTTCCTCCGAGTTGTGGCATCATTAGTGATGGCGGATATACAGCTGGCTAGGAGCTGAATGGGTGGAACAGTTTGCCTAGCTAAATTGGGAAAAAGTCAGAAGAAACTTAGAAATAAACAAAAAAATAATTGATGAATCAAAGTGTATCAAAATTGTGTTATGCAATACTATATAGATTCTCAAAGACACTTTTTAAATTATTAGATTACATTTAAAAATTGGTGTCAGACAGTGGTTTATTTAGTGTTGTGTTTAAACGCCGACCACTAGATAGCAGTGTCTTCAGATCTCACTTTTCTGATTGAATAAAAAGTAAACTTTTCTTTTACTCAGATTTGATTGCTTATGTTTTTATTATACTAAGACAGTTTTCATAAAATTGGATTTAAACTATTCTTATATTTTACACTGCTAAAATTAGTGCAATATATTGTCATATATTGAATCATGAGCCCTGTATCATAATACATGTCATATTTCCAAGTTGTTGACAGTTCACAGCCCTAGCAAGGATGTTAGTTGAGCTAGACGCAAAGCTCACTTCCTAGACGCAAAGCTCACTCGGGTTGCCAAGTTCAGGAGTCTGAATCTACACAATCCAGTGCAAGACGAGTTTAGTAACTTCTACCATGACAAGAAATGATGAATCATACTTTTTAAGTTAATCAGTGAATGAATAATGAATAAGCTTGGAGTGTTTTTATTGTTTGGACGTTATAAACTGGCTGATGTGAATTTTATCCATAGTCAGCTAACCTAGCTTTATGCTCTCTTTTTTCTGTTATTTTGAGAAAAATCTTACTGCTCCAAAAATACATACTTTAAAATTTGAACTTTTGAACTCAAAGCCAGCCTTTACTCCTGTTTTTTTCCTTCTTTTGTCACTGAGCTTTTTTGAGACATGCTCATGCATTTTCAGTGTTTCAGGTGAACCCGCCTGCTTGCTAGCTTCCATGCTGCAGCACCACTCACTCGCTGTTGTGTACTGGCAGGAGTGGAGTTAGTGTTGGGCAATGAGTAGCAGGAGTCAGAGGCCAAAACAAAGAGATACCTTGACGCACTGCACAGTCCAAATAGGAACGTACTGGCTGAAGTGCTGCTGACAAGAACTGCCAGTGCTTAAACTCAGCATATTTCCTTAAAATCTGATGATACATCATCATTTATTACTGAAAATATCATCTTTAATGGTCCTTTAAACCTGCAGTAGTAATGACGGCAGAATGATCCATAGCCTATATGCTGACACCACTGTAGTGTTGTTGAAGGAACAGTCATTTTTACAATCTTTGTAATGAAATGTACAGTTTGGTCAGTGTTCTTTAAGCACTGATGATATACTTAAACAAATCTGAAATCATACTTTATTATTCAAATTACCTCACAGGACTTCTTTAAACAGATTTACTGATTGTTTACTTGCATCTATTCTAATGTGATTTGGTGTTTTTCTGTTTTCTTCTTTTTCCTGTTATGAAATAAATGAATATTCAAACAGTGATTTCAGTATTTTAATTCTACAGTTCTGCTTGTTGTCAGGGTGAAGGATGCATTATTGACCTCAGTGTGTAATTAATCAGTCAGTCAGTCAGGCTATCCCTGCCCTCAGTAATTACTGCAGTTTACAGCATTAACCCTGCATTGCCACAGTAATACACTCATTTTAACTGCACCATGTATACCTGTACCTGTATATTGTTGATCTGTAGTTATCATTGGACCATCCTCAGGACCAATTGTTTTCAGTAACCAGGTGGGCAGCTGTGACAACTAATAAGACAACTGCCATTGCCTAAGGCAGACTGGCCACTTGTTTTAGGGTGTAGGAACCTTATAGTATGTATAATATGATAGTATATGATGATATAAGGGACTGTTGGGCAGTGTGTGATAGTATGGGGAACATGGGAGTATATATTGGAGTATGTATAGTAGTGTATAGGGTCCAGTGTATATGATCATATGGGCAATAAAGGGAAGTATAGAGAAGTATAGGTGGTGTAGGAAATATAGTGTAGTCTATGGTAGTGTAGAGAGTATAGTGGATTATATGACATTTAGGGTAGTATATGGTTGTATAGGATGGATTGTGGGGATATGGATGTATAGAATATATAGGATGTATAAGAGAGTGTAAGGTAGTATATGGGTATTATAGGGGAGTTTAGGATTTATAGGGTAGAATAGGGTTGTATAGGGTGATATGGGATATATGGAATGTGTAATGTTGTATAGTGTAGTATTGGGGTTATAGGATGAATAAAATTGGATTTTTGGAAAGTATGGTAGTATAAGGTAGCATAGGGATGTATAGGATGTATAAAAGAGTGTCAGGTAGTGTAGGGTATAGGGAAGTATAGTATTTATAGGGTTGTATATGGGATGTATAGGGTGATATGGGAGATATGCAATGTGTAATGATGTATAGAATAGTATAGTTGATATACAGCGGTTGGACAATAGGTTTCATGGCTAAATTGGAGCAGCCTGGTGGCCAATCTGCATTATTTGCACATTGCACCAGTTAGGGCTGAGTGAGAAGGTTCAATTAGCAGGGTAAGAGCACAGTTCTGCTCAAAACATTGCAATGCACACAACATTATGGGTGACATACCAGAGTTCAAAAGAGGACATATTGTTGGTGCACGTCTTGCTGGAGCATCTGTGACCAAGACAGCAAGTCTTTGTGATGTATCAAGAGCCATGGTATCCAGGTTAATGTCAGCATACCACCAAGAGGGACGAACCACATCCAGCAGGATTAACTGTGGATGCAAGAGGAAGCTGTCTGAAAGGGATGTTCGGGTGCTCACACGGATTGTGTCCAAAAAAACCAAAACCATGGCTGCTCTAATCACGGCAGAATTCAATGTGCACCTCAACTCTCCTGTTTCCAATAGAACTGTCCGTCACCACAATAAATTATTGTGATCTAAAACCAGGTGTTTCAGTTTCTTTGTCCAACCCCTGTAGGATGTATTGATTTGAAGTGTTGGATATTATGGTTTATATGGTAGTATAAGGTAGCATAGGCATGTATAGAATGTATTAGGTAGTATAGAGTAATATAGGTAGAATATAGGATGTGTAGAGCTGTATAGGAGAGTATAGGATGTATTATGTAGTATAGGGTAGTATAGGATAGGATGCGTAGGGTAAAATAAATGAGTATATGGTAGTATATATGGAGTATAGCATGTATAGGATTGTATAGGGGTGGATTTTCTGAAATACAGTATAGTGTGTGTGTTTGTGTGTGCGTGCATGTGGCAACACACACACAGCTGTCTGTGTGTAATATATGGCTGTGAGTATAGATCTGTGTGTGTGCGCGCATGTAAATATCTCGTGCAGAGATGTGTGTCTGTGCAGACCCAGTGCTTGGCAGAGGCTGTGACTGATTAGCTGAAGCTGCTGCAGTAAGAAAGGGTGTGTGTGGTGTGTGTGTGTGTGTGTGTCGCTTGTGAGAAAGAGAGAGGAGGGAGGGAGGGAGTGTGTGTGTGTGTGTGTGTGTGTGTTACTGCACTAGAACCTCATCACTGAGACCCCCTCTCTTTTTTTTCTCTCTCATTCCCCTCTCCCTCGATTCTCTCTCTCTCTCTCTCTCTCTCTCTCTCTCTCTTTCCTCCTTGTTTTCATTTCCTTCCTTGCTTCCCTTCTGTTCTCTCTTTCTCTCTCTCCCTTCTCCCTCTCTCTCTCCCCCTCTGTTTTCATCCCATTCCTCACCCTCCTCTCTTGTTCGCGCTCTCTCTCTCTCACTCTCTCTGTCTCTCTCTGTTCCCCCTCGTTCTCTCCTCTCCAGCCGTCCCTCCCTTCGTTCCCTCGCTCCGTGCCGAAGATGACACGTCCAATTTCGAGGAGCCGGACCGGGCCCCCCGGCCCGCAGCCCAGCCGCAGCTCCAGCGCCCCCCGGGCTTCCAGGGACAGGACCTGCCCTTTCTAGGCTGGTTCTTCAGCCGGGCGCTAACAGCACTGGCCAGATCGGAGTGAGTACCCCAATACACACACACACACACACACACACACACACATTGACTGGCACACACATATACATGCCCACATATACATACACACACACACAAACGCACAGCTTGTCGTAGTGACCGTGTCCACTAGTGTGGTCACAGGTGGTGGGTTTGCAAACACAAGGCTGCCATGCATTGCAACAGCCACTGTCACCAGGCAACATCGCGGGTGAGTGTCAGTCAGGCTCTTGCTGTATCCATGCAGATGCTGTTTTCCGCCAGCAGCCGTTGTAGCTTTGTAGTGTCCTCTCTCTCTCTCTCTCTCTCTCTCTCTCTTTGTGATGAATGGGAATCAGTACTGTTGCTACTAAAAGCTCTGTGGACAAAAACAAAAAAATGTGTGTGTGTGTAAGTGTAAGGCTTTCAGTGTTGCTCTCTCAGCTCTTCTTGCATTTCAGCAAACGTGCTATTCATGTGAACGCAGTTGACTGGGAATCCCCATCATAGAGTGAGCGTGAGCGCGCGTGCAACTGGAAACTCCTCGCTGAGATTTTGATGTGGATTCTTTATTCTTCAACTCCTTTTTAACACTTTTTAAGCACCAGTTGGTTTAAAATGAATGTAAGCTAGCTGTTGGCATGGATTCATTTTGGAGGGACAAACAGTACATGTCAAAAAGGCTGTTGATATTGCTTAAAGCAGACAGAATTAGTTCAGATTCAACTGATATGTCAATCATCTGATATTTTGTACTGCAGAAGAGCGTATGGTTTAGGTGAAGAGATTCTGTGCTAAAACATCTGCGTTTTATTCAATTTACTGCATTGGCAACCCCACTACATTGGATTTCTCCATTTTCAAAATGTCATTGTATCAACATTGTAGAATGTGTATGTAAAAAAAAGAAAAGAAAAGAAAATGTCCGGTATCACAATCAGCCCAGAATTGCTATATTGACGCATCCCTACTTATCTGCATGTGGCTACCTTTCCCTAGAGGCTCTCATTGATTGCGAGCCATATTAACATTAGGTCTTATCCTATCTGCACGTACTTAAACATCGCTGTTTTTTTTTTTTTTTGTGTTTTTTTTCCTGTGCTTCTCTCTGTGCCATGAATGCTGATTTTAGATTTCAGATCTGCACAAAAAAGCACAGCATGTTCCTTATCTTTCTGTATATCAGAGAGACTGAAGAGAGAAAGAGGGGAAAAAGGAAAGGAAATGGTAACCATAAGGTACAAACTAGAGCAATAAAGAGAGAAAGAACAAGAAAGATAGAATGTAGCGATATGAAAAGCCAGAGAAAAGAACGAGAAAATGGTTATAGGATTAGTGGACGGGAGGCTGATCCCCAGTTGCTGGAATGAATGTATTTCTATGGAAACCAGAGGGAGTTTCCTCCTCAAGCCTTTCTGCTCTCGCGCGCTTTTCTCTGCGTGTGTTCTAGCGCCATCACTATTTCTTTCACTGTTTTAACCCCCCCCTCCTCTCTCTCGCTCTCTCTCTTTCTCTCTCTGCCTCTATCATATAGTACATCACACAGTGTCGTAATGCAGAAACACAGGACTGCATTTTGCTTGACCAGCTCTGTGTGCCATCTTTAATGCATATGTATAGCTTGAGCTAGCAGAACGTATCTGTTTCCATGGGAAGAATTAAAGGCTTGGTGAGGCAATATATTCTGTTTTAAATTAACAAAAAAATTGACTATTCTTAGCTTTAGAGTTTGTGCGACTTTAATTTGAAGTGATTGAAGAAGTGCAACAAGAGGGGGAGACATATTAATTTAGATAGGTTTGCAATGTATTGTATTGTACTGAAGTGCTATATGGCAGTGCTTCCATTCACAGATGTGCTGCGCAATTGCTATTCTGAAAAGCAAATCCTAGAGGAAACACTGAGCTGCTTGTTACTATGTTAAGACCACTTGGTGGCAATACATACCTCACCCCTGGCTGCAGAACCCTATTAAATCTATGAAATTGTTGAAATCCTTGATTTTTTAAAAGATTTTAGCATGTCTGACTCTAAGAATGTGTAGAACTGGACAGATTCTGTAAAATCATCTACGCGAATGGCAGTCTAAGACTTCGGCTCCTCCAAAAAACTAGCATTTCACCCATTTAAATAATCTAAAAACAACTTTAAGGTTATATTACGAAGTGGGACAATAATAGGGAAATGGGGCGTGAACAAAAAAGGCACAAGGGGATAGTTGACAAACGAGCAAAACGAGCAGAAAACAGCACCATACAAGCAGAAGGTAACGAAGCTAATGCTTATCATCAAGCACTCGAGGCAGATAGTTTGGAAAGAGTTCTGGAGGAGATAAGGGACTTTCTTGGAGGATGCAGAAACGTTGAGCCCCACAGTCCAGTTCCATAGCATTAAATGTGGTTTATTTCAAAGAAAAGTTTATTTCAAAGTAAACAGTGGTGCACTATTCTACTGTGCAGCATTGCTTTAAGAAATATCTGTATGAAAGAATCATTAGAAGCGATACTGCACAAACGTTTGTCCAAATATATATATAAAAAAAACACCCAAATCACCATGAACTAATTCAAGAAATGCGAGCTAAAGCTTTTGGAATTACTCTGGCAGTGCCCTGATTTGAATGTGTCTGTTCATCTGTGCAGAAACACAACTCAGAAGTTGATGACAGAGCAGGCTCCCTCCTACTTGCACTCACTCCTAGCTTATGTTTCCTCCACCTCACCTAGCTTTGCCAAACATTCACACAAATTAATATAGTCTGCTTTCCTACATTCTGTAGTTCCCCAATGATAAAACAAACTACCTTCTATTACCAGAGCTGGAGTGTCCCTCATTACCTTTAAAGATCTCTTCCACTAAAATCCACTTTTTCTTGTTCTTTGTGAAATACTATAAGTCTCTCTGAGTTGTATATGCATGCTGCACATGAAACTGTTTCTCAACCTCTATTGTCTGCAGTAGCTAAGAAAAGAATATCCTCAGAAATATGAGTTTATCAGAGAGACGTTTGGGGGTCTACGTCAACTAGTGAGTTTGTGGGCTCGCCCACCTCGGCTCAGGACTGCCCACAGACAGAGCTGATGCTGGGCTGCAACAGAAAGAGCTACAGCTAATAAGGAGCTTACAGCTCTGTTTACAGCTCTATTTACACAGCTGGTTAACGTTAGCTATCTTGTGTAAGTAGCTGTAGGTTTAAATCGGATCTCCGGTTGATTCTGTGTTTTACCGAAACCATAAATATACGCTAGAGGAGCACAGTTTGACAAGGCAGCACAACTCAACAGAACATTATTCAAAGCAAGCACCGTTTGCATCGAATTTTATGATGTAAGGCGGACTCTGGGGCTTATCCATGGTAAAACTGGCCAAACAACGAATCACGAAGTCTGAGCTTAGTACTGTTAGCGTCTGGCAGTTTCTTCAAGGCCTCACCTTGCTGAGAGTCTGACGTTAAGTGAAGTTTATGGCTTAATTTTACCTATCACTCAGTGCTGTATCCTTACTAACTAAGGCTGTATCTCTAAAAACATTTTGTCCTTTGAGTTTTAGAGTTGTAAAATTGACTTTGGGGGAAGACAGGTACGGGTTCTCTGCTGTTGTGCTGTTAGCCAATCAGAGGCGATATATTTGCATGTATGAATATTCATGAGCAAGAGCCAAAACCTGTCTTTTTTTTCAGAGATCTCTAATTTAGTGATCTAAAACAGGGATAAATAGAAACTTTTTTTTTTCACAAAAAAACAGCTTATATGTAAAGGTGAACTAGAAAAAATTGATTTAGGAGGGTATCTACATTTTAACACCTTGCATAAATAGTATTGTTTTGTGCACTATTGTTTCAATTGTTTTCTGAAGGCTGTGTTTACGACTGCAGACTGGGATACGGTTTGATAGAATACATTGTTGCTTCCTTAAATGATTATTATAATGGCAAATGTTATATTTTGTGATGGCAATTTATCACTGAATGTGTCTGTTAATTACTACTGTCACATTACCATTACCAGTAATTCATTAGATTTAGTAAGGTTTAATATTATGAGAGTTTGTCATGTTCATTTAATTTAGGTCCAGACATCAAACATTATATTTTCTGTCATAACAAATAAAGTTAATGATAGCATGACTGTTGTTAATAAACATAATCTGTCATAGCAACTACTGTAGCTTATTGCTGCTGTCATGCAAAAACTTCATAACTTTACAATTTTTATTGCTCCATTCATCTTGAATGTCTACTACTTATACAGTGTAAAGAACAACTACAAATACAGCATGGTTACTGTATCTCAGTCTTGTGTATCAGGGTTAAAGTAAAGTGTTGCCATATACTACACAAAACCTGCAGTGGAATCCATGGTCTTCTTTCTCTTTCCCTTCTTTTACTGTTGTTCTATATGTCTCTCGCCCCCTGCACCTGCTTTCTGCATTGTTTTTATATGTGATTTATTACTGCAGTGTCTCCATAAAACACAGTGCCCTTTTAATGAGTACAATCTCCCACATAAAGGGCTAATGAAGACTCCTCCTTTGCTGTTAGAATGAAAGCTTATGTCTTGGCCACCTTGCACTGCCATCACCAAAAAAAAAAAAAGCTCACACCAACTAATATTTGGTTGCACCGTTTTTAGCTTTGATTGCTGCACACATTCACTGTTGCATTGTTTCAATAAGCTTCTGCAGTGTCACAAGATTTCTTTATTTCAATCCAGTGTTGCTGGATTAATTTTTCACCAAGATCTTGCAGGAGTATTGATGATGGTAGGGTCTGACCACTGCACAAAGTCTTCTCCAGCACATCCCAAAGATTCTCAATGAGGTTAAGGTCTGGACATGTGTGAAAATGATGATCTCATGCTCCCTGAATCACTCTTTCACAATTCCAGCCCCATAAATCCTAACATTGTCATCTTGGAATATGGCCGTGTCATCAGGGAAGAAAAAATCCATTGATGGAATAACCTGGTCTATATTCAGTATATTCAGGTAGTCAGCTAACCTCATTCTTTCAGCACATACTGTTGCAGAACCTAAACCTGCAGACCAACTGCAGCATCAACCCCACATTATTTGCTGAGTTAAATCCAGGTGGAGACTTTGTTTTTGGCCAGGCAGTGTAAAATCATATATGTGTGACATGTTAACCTTATTGTAGTTGGTATTGGGTGGCGGGCAGCTAGTCTGAGGCAGGTAGCTGTGGCAAGAGGGGTGTATAGCAGATACGAGGAGACCCTGGTGGTCCAAATTTTGGTAGTCAGGAAATGACCAAAAAATGAAAAGAAATGGTATTAGCCTTTTACTTGAAATGATTGAGTACAGCGAATGTAAACAGATAGTAAATATCAGAGTGTGGCTAGCAACTTAAAGAAAAGAGCCAGAAGGTAACACAGACACCCTAAAACACTAACATCCATAGACTTCACCATTGCATTACTCTTGATAACATTGTATTTAGGTCTGTTTTAGCTGTTATGCTGCTTCTTTGATGAATGTGTGATTCTGATCATATTGTGAGGTGTTAATGTCCCCTTCTAATCTAATCTAGCCATTCAACATGAGTGTTTATACAGACCTGCAAACATGGCCCTAAAACAAAGAGATTTTAGGAATCAGTACTGGATTTTCAAAAACATCCAACTACGTATAAACAACGGGTGAGTGTGTGTGTGTGTGTGTGTGTGTGTGCTCACACCCCTTTAGGTGCTGTGCAGAAATAGCCTTCCACCATTCATATTCCAGTCTTTCTTTCATATACACATACAGTCCCACCCCTCTCCCCGCTTTTCAGCAACACACCCACAGATTCATCTCACAGCCTCCGCTGCACTGCCGTCACTCGCCCTGCTACAGAAATCACCTCTAATCTAAGAAAGAGAACCTGTCCAGACAGACGTTCTCCGCCTTTCCCAGAAAGAACCGCACCGCTCTGGATACAGCCGAGCGACTGAACGCTGCCCACGCTGGTGGATTTGTAGTCGGACGGCTTCTGATTAGGGCTCTGAAGCTCAGTGTCGTGACTGCCGCTCAAACCTGTGTGCTGTGCCCTCAGAATCTCCTCCCTTTCTCGTTTCCCTCGTGCTCTGGAACGTGCAGTAGATCTCCTCTGCTACACCAAAGTGTTTTAATTGCACTGTGAATGCATTACGGGGCTGTTTGAGTCATTAAGGTTTGATTTAATTTGCTTAACTTGGCAGATGAATCTACCTGTGATGGGCTTCTGTTTGTTGCTGGTGTTGAAGGATCTAAACTGGTATTTGATGGTCAGTGTGGTTAAAAGCTAGCCTTTCAGGTGTACATTTAAGGTATACCCATAAACTAGATGGTTAACCAGCTCTTGAGCTCTTGATTGAGGATTCCATTTGATATGTTCATGCTAGCTGACCTTCCTGGTCATGCTAGTTGACTAGTTGGCTTGTTGCTGGTCAAACTGCTGGGTCATGCTGGTCGAGCAGCTTGTGGGTTTTTTTTTTGCTGGTTGACCAGCTTAATCTTATAGTCGTCCCGCCTGGTCATTCTGGTCAACCAGCCTAGTTGTACTAAGCTAAAAGCATGGTGAGACTTGTTATCTGGCCTGTTTAGATTTAACTTGCTTGTAGATCAGCTAATCCATCGAATGTAAATAAAAACATACCCTATACTGGTCAACAAGCTTAAGATGGAGATGTTGGTTATTTCATACCTATACTGGAAAACCAGCCGAATAACTAGCTGAACAACCAATGTAGGTGGTGATTAATCATGTTTGTTGATGACTTGCTGGTTGAATGGTGTTGTCTGTATGGTCAGATAGCTTGGTTTTATTGGTCAAAGAGTATCATCTTGCTGGTCAGATAGCTTGGTCTTGCTGGTCGACCAGCATAGTGATGCTGGTCATGTTGCTCTACCAGCTTGGTTTTGTTGGACGAACAGTTTGGTGTTTATGTTCAACTAGCTTGGACTTGCTGGTTGTACAGTATGATCTTGCTGGTCAGCTAGCTTGGGCTTGCAGGACGACCAGCTTAGTTATGCTGGTCATGACACTCACCCAGCATGGTCTTGCTGGTCGAACAGTCTGGTCTTTCTGGATATGCTGACCAACTTGCTTTTGGAAACTTGTCCTTGCTGGTAGATCATCATGGTCACCAAACCCCCAGGTGCATACATAAACATACTCTGTTCTGGACAAGAGCTAGACTTGTCAACCAGCTTGAAAATCTTCATGATTATGATGGTAAACCAGCTGATTAACAAGCTTCTGTCCAGCATAGTATATTTTGGGTTTGATTGTTGTGATGACAATCTTGACCAGCTTGAGTTGGTGATGGTATATTAGTGTCCTCTTTTTTGGTAAACCAGGTGGTTAGCCAGCTATTGGCCAGCGTAGTGTAATTTGTATTTGATTTTGGTGATGATTGGTTGTGCTGGCCGACAAGCTTGTTCATGCTGGTTAAATGTGATGCTGTTTTTCCACCAGATGCCCATTAATTAGCTCTTTAGTGGTGATATTTGACTGGAACCCAGAGGTCTGCAATAGGCGGCATTAAACATCTGGCCTGTGGTTGTTTGAACTATAAAGAACAATAATGAAAAAAAAAATCTTCATGACTTTAGTTTCTGCTCGTTTTCGGGTCCCTATCTCCTTATAAGGGCATTTTGTTCCTGACTGTGTCCCAATTCACTAGCCAGGGCAGCGGTAGTGTTTTGGACTGCGACCCCGCTGACACAGCTTCAGTCTCACGTGAGGAATAGTGTTTGTTTATTTATTTATTTTTTCCTTTCTTCTTGAGTTTACCTGCTTTAAATTCAACTGTTCTGCAATTGGGTTTAACAACCTTCTGGGCTGGCGAGCTACTAGTCTTTAGCACTCCATTGCATTACACTTAAATTTCCAAAACAGTTTTTTTTTTTTGGTGGACCGCCACGTAATGGCTTGGCAAATATCTGGCCCGTGGCCAAACTTAATTGCTAACCCCCGCTGTAACCCCTGTAGTTTGATATGTATAGTATGGCCAGGATGTTGCCAATACACAGCCCTATTAAAAGACCTTCAGTTACGATGTTTCTCCTGACTCCTTCTCCTTCTTGTGGTGGTTGTAGATTGGTTATGTCAGAGGGTTGTCTCTCTCCTCACGTACGGAACAGATCAATACGACAGGAAAGTTTTGATTTATCCGGCTCGGCGCACTCTCACAATGATTAGAAAAGTAAGAAAGCGTGAGGCGAGTGCGTGATTAGTCGGCTGTGCCTGAGCTGGAAGGACACACAGCGGCAGCACGATAAGAGCCTGTGTGAAGATTTCAGCTTTATCTTCACCTCCACATCTCTCACAGTGACGCTGGTATAAATTTTACATGCTCTCTCTCTCGCTCTCTCTCTCCTCTCACCTTTGTCATCGTCTCTATTCTCTTTTCTCCTTATTGTGCTTGCTCCCTGTTTTTCCACCTGTCATTTTCTTTCTTCCTGACTTTCTCCTAATTTTTTCTTTTTCTGTACTTTCTTCCCAATTTTTCTCCCTTTTTCCCTCTCCTAGTATATTCTCTCTCTTTCATCCTTTACACACACACTCGTTCTCCGTACTCATACTCACTCTTATTCCTGTATCTCTCTCTGTCTTCTTCTTTGCTTCCGTTTGCTCCTGTTTCTGTTGTTTATCTTCTCTCTTGCTCTCTCTCTCTCTCCCCTGAATATTTTCTCCCTCTTTACTTTCTGTCTTTCTCTTCTCTTTTGCTCCCTTTCTCTACCCTTTCTTTTGCTTCTACACTCCTCTCTTTTTATTTCTCTCTCTCTTCTCACTTGCTTACTTAGTCTTTTCTTTCTGTTTCTCTTTTACACCCCCCCACTCCCTTCAATCTTTTCTCACTCTTTTCCTTCCTTTTAAGTCTCTATGTCTTCTCTTGGTCTTCCCTCTCTGTTTTTTTTTCTCAATCTTTTCTTTTGCTTCCTCACTCTTGTCTTACTTTGTTTCTCTTCCCTCTTCACTTTTGCTCCTTTGCTTTTTCTTTGTTCCTTTATTTATTCTTCTTTGCTCTCTTACTCCTGTTCCTCTCGCTGTTCCTCTATATCTTTTTTTTTGCTCCCTCACTTTCCTCACCTCTCTTGCTATTTCTTGCTCGCCCCTCATGCTTTTCTCTTTCTGTTTCTTTCTTTCTTTATTCTCTCTTGTTCTTTCTCAGTCTTTTTTTTAATTTTTCTTAGTTCACTTCAGTTTTTCTCTGTCTCTCCATTTTGCTCCCCCTCTCTTTTCTCTTTCACTCTGTTCTTTCCACTATATATTTTGCATTATCTCTCTGTCTCTTGCAGTGTCTTATTCTCTCTTCCTTTCGCTGTCTTGTGCTCTATCGCGTTCTCTCGCTCTCTCTCTCTCCGCCCCCGCATCTTCTCTCCATTTCCTCTCCCTCCTTCCCAGTCCTGGGGTAAAAATAGATTTCCAGTGTGAACGTACTGAAATGAATGAATTTAATCCTTGTTTTTTTGCTCTCACAGTGTGGAGCGGTGGTGTCCGGCTCTGGCGGAGAAACTGCCTGAGGAACGCGCTGCACTGGCTGTTAATTGCCAATCATAAATCCCATAGCAAAACGCTGATTTAATGTAAGGCTGCGGCGCTGTAGATCTTCCTTAAATCATTCCTCATCACTGCGCTATTCAGTCAGTTGTACCTTCGCACTGTGACTGCTTTTTTACTGCAGGGACTGCAATGGTTACTAAAAGCTTATCAAACATCGCTGGCGTAGCATTGCTAAAGCAGCATTAGCATGCCTGCGACCAGACTCATCCAGCATCACAAATGCAGTGTTTGCATGCTGGTGACCAGGCTCATCCAGCATCACCAATGCAGTGTTTGCATGCTGGTGACCAGGCTCACCCAGCATCACTAATGCAGTGTTTGCATGCTGGTGACCAGGCTCACCCAGCATCACTAATGCAGTGTTTGCATGCTGGTGACCAGGCTCATCCAGCATCACCAATGCAGTGTTTGCATGCTGGTGACCAGGCTCACCCAGCATCACTAATGCAGTGTTTGCATGCTGGTGACCAGGCTCATCCAACATCACCAATGCAGTGTTTGCATGCTGGTGACCAGGCTCACCCAACATCACTAATGCAGTGTTTGCATGCTGGTGACCAGGCTCATCCAACATCACCAATGCAGTGTTTGTATGCTGGTGACCAGGCTCATCCAACATCACCAATGCAGTGTTTGTATCCTGGTGACCAGGCTTATCCAACATCACCAATGCAGTGTTTGCATGCTGGTGACCAGGCTTATCCAACATCACCAATGCAGTGTTTGCATGCTGGTGACCAGGCTCATCCAACATCACCAATGCAGTGTTTGCATGCTGGTGACCAGGTTCATCCAGCATCACCAATGTAGTGTTTGCATGCTGGTGACCAGGCTCACCCAACATCACCAATGCAGTGTTTGCATGCTGGTGACCAGGCTCATCCAGCATCACCAATGCAGTGTTTGCATGCTGGTGACCAGGTTCATCCAGCATCACCGATGTAGTGTTTGCATGCTGGTGACCAGGCTCACCCAACATCACCAATGCAGTGTTTGCATGCTGGTGAACAGGCTCATCCAGCATCACTAATGTGGCAATAGCATGTCAGTAACAAAACTCATCCAGAATTGCTTATGTATCATTAGCATGCCGGCCATCATGCTCATTCAACATCACTAACACAATGCTAGCATGCCGGTGACCAGGCTCATTCAACATCAATAAAGCGGCACAGTAGCATGCTGGCGACCAATCACATCCAGAATAGCATTAGCATGCAATCAACCAGGCTCATTCAACATCAATAAAGCGGCACAGTAGCATGCTGGCGACCAATCACATCCAGAATAGCATTAGCATGCAATCAACCAGGCTCATTCAACATCAATAAAGCGGCACAGTAGCATGCTGGCGACCAATCACATCCAGAATAGCATTAGCATGCAATCAACCAGGCTCATTCAACATCAATAAAGCGGCACAGTAGCATGCTGGCGACCAATCACATCTAGAATATCATTAACATGCAATTAACCAGGCTCATCCAACATTTGCTGATGCGGTTCTAGCATGACAGCAACCAGGCTTGTCCAACTTCACTGACGGACCTGGCATTGCTAATGTAGGGTTTGCAAGCTGGAAACCAGATTCATCTCTCTTATACAGCTCTGGAAAAAAAATCATAGTTTTTATGCATCTTGGCATGTTCTCCTCCACCAGTCTTACACACTGCTTTTTGATAACTTTTTGCCACTCTTGATGCAAAAATTTAAGCAGTTCAGCTTGGTTTGGTGGGTTGTGATCATCCATCTATATTCCAGAGTTTTTAATTTGGCAAAATCAAAGAAACTCATACTTTTTAAGTGGTCTTTTTCCAGAGCTGTATATCCATTAACTCTAACATTGTGCTATCATGCCGGTAATCAGGCTCATTTAGCAGTACTAACATAATGGTACAATTTTGGAGACCGGGCTCATCTGAAATTGTTAAAGGGAATTTTGGTGTAGTAAAACATGATAAATTATTTACCTTTGATGAATAGCACACCTCCGTTCTCCCATAGCGTTTCGAGATCCAGAAATACATAGACTAGATAGACTCCACATAGCGTAGAAGCCGGCGCCATTGGCGGTGCTCATGTTAAAGGATGTAAACAGTGTTTTTTAATAAGCTTCTTGTGCAAGCTTCTTATTAAAGCCTTGTTTTAAATGTCAGGGCTTTCCGGATTCTAGCAAGCAGGTGTGGAGCTACTTTGGTATAACGGTGTAAAAAGGGATTTATCGGGGCAAATTATGCCCCGTGTCTCAAGTCTGAAGAGTATTTGGACAAACTGTTAAAATTTCTGGGTCTCGGAACGCTGTGGGAGATTGGAGGTGGGCTATTTATCAAAGGTAAGTACTTTTATCATGTTTTACTACACCCAAAGTCCATTTTACACCAGAGTTCTTCTTTAAGGCAGCAGCCTGGCTAGCCAATAGGCAGATCCCTCAGTCTTAAAGCCCTCCCACTGATCAGTCATGTGGCCCCAAGTAAGAGAGAAGGTGTCTGTTTGAAGAAGACTCCAGAATGGTGGTCCTCTGTTCCCAGAACTGTTCAGCCCTGCAGTGAAAACGTGGCCTATGTTTCGTGAAGCACTGGTCAATGTTTCTGTTGTAATTGGTATATGTGTTTTGTAAGGGTACCAGTCTTTGCTGTAGGGTTCACAGCGTAATGGCCGTGTTAGTACTGGAGAGTTCTTCTGAGCCCTGTGATTCACTCTTTAATGACCGGTTTGTCTGTACGTGCAGCAGTGTAATGACTACCATTGTTGGAGGCGCGATTATTTGTGAAAACAGTGCCTGGGTTTGCAGTTTGAACCCTAATCTACATTAAAATCAATGTGTAATGGTAGGGTAAACAAACTCAACACTAACTGTGTGCTCTGAGTTCTACTTAAAAATAGAGGATGCTGTGACTCATTGCCTTGTTTCTTCCTGTGAAGTGTTTTGGCTCGCCTTAGCAACCATTCTTACACCACTGAAAGTGTGAGACATGCAATCTCCCTGACCAGTACTGTCCAACACTTCTTTACTCTTCTGGGTAAAGGTAACCGAACTGCCCTGCATACTGATACTGATACAGTGGGAAGAAAACAAGGATGTTTAGAGGAATTGGTTGTTATTAAGCTACTCAAAATGTAGCATTGCCTGCTAATGTTGTAGGGCTGCACAATATAAGAAATAAATTGGCATTGCGAAAGTGTGTTGTTTTGCAATGTACTGTATATACAGCTCTGGAAAGATTTCAGAGATCACTTCAGTTTCTGAATCAGTTTCTCTGATTTGGCTATTTATAGGTTTATGTTTGAGTAAAATGAACATTGTTGTTTTATTTTATAAACTACAGACAACATTTCTCCTAAATTCCAAATAAAAATATTGTCATTTAGAGCATTTATTTGCAGAAAATGAGAAAGATTTTAAGATTTCAGAAATCAATATTTAGTGGAATTACCCTGGTTTTTAATCACAGTTTTTGCACATCTTGGCATGTTTTCCTCCACCAGTCTTACACACTGCTTTTGGGAAACTTTATGCCACTATGATGTGATGTTTTGATGGTTCCACTAAAACTTGGGAAAATGCAGGCTGCTTCGCTGAAAAGCACCACAGTTTTTAAAAGCATAAACGAAACTGGTTCAAGAACCAGAGATCTTTTGGTGGAAAAGAGCTGTCTGTGTCTACAGTAAGTGCTGGTGTTGGTGCTAATACAGATACAGGATCAGATATAGTATCGAATCAACACTAATTGCGATACTAAAAAGTACAGGAATTACCTCAACATTTCTAGTAATATTAGTCATGCCATTTTTGTATTAAAGATGTGAGGAAAATAAATTATTCTGGATAACCTTTGGAGAAAAATGACATAATACATTTATCTGAATCATGCCATATATTCATTCTTGTAAATGTACCCTTTGAAATTTCTTGAATTTATGCAACACAAAATTGGGAAATATTTTGTTCTATACAAGCTCAGTATTGACCATCAATAAGTATTTTCTTTAAATCAGAATTATTTGAGAATTGACACTCCTCCTACAGTAGAATTTGCCCCCTGAAGCAAATGTGCACAAATGTGATTATAGCTTCACAGTGTTGCGCAACTCTTGCTCACTTCACCAGAGTTACATAGTGCAGTTTGTAACGGTCACTTTAAATGCCTTATGTGAGGCTCATGCACACTAGAATGTCTCCTGTGTGTTTCCCTATTGAGGACAGGGCAAGTAGCTATCCACCCACTAGCATCTCTCCCCCCAGGGAGCATTCGCCCACCGGCTCAGCCATTACAAGTTGAACCTGGATTAGCAAAGATAGCGTTGAGCTCTCTATATCCCAAATTCTACTTAGTGCTGCTTTAAAACATGTCAGTTGAGACAGAACTTTTTTAAAAGTTGCAAAAAAATATGGAAAAGTACACCCTCAACTGAAGTAATCTCCCTTACATCGTCAGTAGTTTTTGAGCATTGTCCAAAAGCTTGCACATCTTAGTTGCATCTCTGCTTATTGCAATTCGTATTATTCAGTATATCATACTACAGTCAGGCCTGGCTGCTGATCTGCAGTCGGATGGGACGGTGGGACAGTGCTGACAGAGGGTAAATATTGTGCCCTGGCCAAACTGAGCTCTTGTTTGCCTGGATTGAAATCAGTGTTTAAACAAGAGTGTGGCATGCTGTATTGAGCTGTATCCTGCTGTGCTCGTTATTGTGGAGATGTGTGTGAGAATCTGTTTGCGTATAATTTAGGGCTGAGCACTACTAAAAAAAAAAAAAAAAATAAAAAATCATTATTCTTTAAATAAATCACCAGCAGATGACAGATGACGTGGCTTTCCTACCCATCACTGATTGTGGAAACTTTACATTAGACCTCAAGCAGCTTGAACTGGGACTAGGGGTGTGACGAGACACTAATATCACGAGACGAGATGATACACGATATTGGGTTCAAGAGAACGAGACGAGATTTAAAAATAAAATTTTAAAGAAAACGTCAAAAAGGAAAAATGGCTTGAAAACTAGAGTTTTATTTGACAAAATCATATAACACAAACTTAACAGACTTGAGGTTTCTCTCACACATTGATTCTATGTGAAAAATAAAACTTTTCTAGGTCTTATATAGCGCAAACAATAAGTGCAAACCACAACCAGTCATATTAAGTCAGTGCAGTTTTGTTTTCCCACAAAACCTTGCAGCACTTCATGCTTTCCTCTGCTGACAACTTTTATGGAGATATGATTTTTCATTTTCCAGCTGGTAATAATGGACAGTGGAGAGTGAAGATTTTGTTTCTTGATGTTCTGAGTTTGATCTCTCTTTCTTTGGACACTGGCTCAGAAAAAGCCCAGCAGACATTGTTCATAACTAGAATCTGGAGGTGAAGAGCTGCTCTCCAGTATCAACAACTTCATATTCTCCAGAGGTTGCTTCTGTGTTTTACTAATTCACAGCTTCAACGAGGGCTTTCATTTCGGGGCTGGGGCATGTAAAAATATAACGAGTCAAGATTGTTCGGGGTTTTAGAATTGCCCATTTATTAGCTGTAAGTCATAATCATCAATAATAAAAGAACAATAAATGAGTTTTACATTTTGAAATAAATTACTGAAATAAAGTAACTTCTCAATGATATACATTTTTTGAGATGCACCTGTATATAAATGTTTTGGTCAAGGCTGTTGCTGCTCTCTGTTGTTGTTGGAGTTGATGTTGTTTTCTTTCATAGCTTCAGGTAAACTCAGCTGAATGAAAAGGTTAAAAGGTTTAATGGTGTCTGCAGTGTGCGTCATGTCTGCTGAAGAGGTTGTCTGCCGAAGCGTATGTGTGGGAAGCCCTTCTGCCTGATATAGACCTAAAGAACAATAGTGGGCAGAGATGTGTATTCAGCAGGAAGTATTTCTGAAGCTGTGATTCAGAGCTGGAGCCTGTTAAAGATACAGTACCTCTGGAGGCTCTGCCTCTTGGACACCCATTCATTCACCCATTCATCGGTATCTTATTTTAAATTTTATCTCTTCGGTAAAGTAATAGATCTAGAAGTTAAAGCTTAATCAAGGGATTCTCACTGTAGCCCATGTTCTCTTTTAAGGTAGCTAAAATTCCCAAATATGATATTTTTTGGTCATATGCGACGCCCGTGTTTTCTGTGTGGCAGTATGAATGACAAAAACACACTGAATCTGACATTATAATTTCCTATTTGAGGCACTGTCATATGTGGTATTGAAATATTGATAGAACATAGACATATTTGTTACAGGACACTGCGTCTGATTATCTAGATCAGAATTCAAGTGATGTTTGCTTTAGTTTAACTTGACATTCGTTATAAATGCTTGCTAAGGTGTCAGGAAAATAGACTTGCTCTCTCGCCTCCTTGCTCTCAAGATTCAAGGTTCAAGATTCAAAGAGTTTATTGTCATGTGCACAGTAAGAAACAATTTTCCTCGTACAATGAAATTCTTTCTTTTCTCCTTTCTTCGCCAAGTATGCCGCATAAAGATAAGAGAGAAAATATACAATAAAATAGAAATAAACTAACTAATTATAAATATTAAATTGGTGTTAAATTTACATCCAGGATGGAAATATATACATGAAAACAATAATGTGTTATGGATATTATTTACAAGTAAGTACATGTTATCTACAGCAGTGGAATATGAAAAAAGTGCAAAAAGTTCAGTAGTGCAATTATAAAATTGCAGTAAAGTGAGCATGTGCCTCTGAGAAATGTCCTTGACATGTAAACATGTAGAGAGTAAGGTGCATGGTTATTTCTGAGGTAGAAATAATAATAATATTATCATAATAACCATAATAATAACGCCGAATTTGCAGCCAGTCTCCATACACATTTATATAAACCATTATTAATATACCATTAATAAATGGCTGTTATTCTTGACTCCAATTTGATACCTCTGGGTCAAATCAGTTCTGAGTGAAATCAGTCCTGGAAGTGTTCTGGAAAGAACTACTCAACTTAGTAAAGAAAAAAATGCTTTTAGAAATAAAGTTCAGTCAATATGTAACAGTTTTAAGCGCCGTATAAAGTATGCTTAAGTGCAGACGCAAAGTCCATCAAAAACAATGAAAAAATAATTAAACTGGCTCTCATCAGAACCACTTTCCGAAGAAGGAAAGACCAAGAGTTACATCTGTTGCACAGGTGTTCTTTCATCAGAGTTACCAGTTTATAAGAGCCACCTTAATGCTTCACAGAGTTTTCATATTTTCAGTTTCAATATTTTCTTTATGTTCTGAGTGAATGTCTGGAGGTCTGGGGGTGATGAGCTGCTCTCCAGTATCAACAACTTCATAATCTCCTGAGGTTGCTTCTGTGTTTTAGTAATTCACAGCTTTAAGGGCTTTCTCTTGTGCACTGGGGCATATAAATATAAAACAGGTCAAGATTGTGATGTAACAGTTTTAGAGGTTTTAAGATTGCCTATTTCCCAGCTGTTATGATTATGTTGAATTTTTTTAATGGAGACACAACACTGTTTAAGGTTCACAGTATGTCACTTCTTCCATGTACTAAATACTCATTATTTAACTATACCAAGGCAAATTTATTTGTAATAATAGTAATGCATTTTATTTCAAGTAGCCTTTCAAGCACCCAAGGACACCATACAATAATAATAATACAATAAAAAGTAGCTACACAAGGGATAAAATGGGTAAAAGATTTGTATAGCTCCTTTTATACACAGAGGATATTCAAATGTGCTTTACAGAAAGATTTAAAACTCACTGCAGACAAGTTTAAAAGAAAATTATAAGAAATTATGATTAAACGATTTAAACATAATGCAATCTAAAAATACAAAATAAATCTAAGTTTGTTTAAAGCAGAGAAATGTATTAAAAATTATAAAATAAGATATATATATTTCTATATATATAATATAAGAAATAACTAAGATATAAGACATTACAGTTTTAAAAGAAAGTTTTAAGACATTCTAATAAAAAAATAAAAAGTAATGAAAACTAAAAACAAAGAGGAAAAAAAATGACTTCAATTAAAAAAAAAAAATTTAAACCCTTTGTAACAGGTAACAATTTGAGGACATACATTATCACAGCTTCTGGGAGTTTATTCCAGCTTATTGCAAGATAATGGCTGAAGGTTTAGTTCTGGTTCTATATTCTCTTAACAGATCTACCACTTTAAAATACTGCAAATTATACGAAAACTGTCCTAATGCAGATTTTGCTGCGTTGTGTGTTTTTTTTTTCTTCATCATTCAAGAAAATCTTAATCAATGTTCTCCTGTGCCCCTGTAGGCTGATGACTAAGCCCCTTTTTAAACCAGGCTCGAGGGCTTTGCACGGTCCGTTTGGTATTCTTGTCATCCTAAATCCTGCTTGGAGATGTCGGACACGTATATGATTTTGGGAAAGGTGATTATTCCGGCTCACAAACAGGGCGGCAGGGCGCGAGGGATTGGATAGAAGCTCTTCCTGTGCCTCTGTTCCTGTTGTACTATCACTGTAGCAGAATTGATCTGCAGCCCGCTACAGTAAGGGAGGGAGCTGCAGCAGGAATGTTGGTGCAGCGCTCCGAGAACGCTGAGACAACACTGAGGGAACGTTGAGGATGAGTCAGGCCCCTGTGTGTCAGTCACTAGTTCTGGAATAGCACAGCGGAACTGGCTGGAACTTGGGCGAATCGATTGTTGCTGCATTCATACACACTGTGGGGTTGCCTGCCTTTTGTACCTGCTGCTGACTCCTACTGTTATTCAGAGCTACTGTAACTCACCAGAGACCTCCCACACACATACTGTGTATATAACAGTAGTGTCTGTGTGTGGTGTGATCTTCTGTACTGTCTTACTTAAGCACTAGACACTAATTTATGTATTATTAAATTATTTATATTTCTTCAGCCCCTGTTTACATGTCCGTAACTCTGCTCTACTCACTTTTACTCACATGCTGCCCTCTGCTGACAACTTTTATGGAGATGCGGATTTCATTTTCCAGCAGGATTTGGCACACTGCCCACACTGCCAAAAGTACTAATTGGTCTTATATAATATTCAAATTTTCTGAGACACTGATTTTTGGCTCGAGCTGTAAGCAATAATAATCATCAACTGTAAAAGGAGTAAACACTTAAATTAGATCACTCTGTGTGTAATATGTCTATATAATATGAGTTTCACATTCTCAATGAATTATTGAAAAAAGTAACTGCAATGATATTCCTTTTTTTTTTAGATGCACCTGTATTAGTTATCTATGTTAAGCAACCAATTTACCAGTTTTTAAAATGTAGAAATATGTGAAATCCACATTCTGACACACAGCTTTTCGATATGACCAAAATTCATATCCCAATATAGGCCACTTCATATCTCGATAACGCTATACCTCATGATATAGCACATTTTCTATAACTTAAAATGTCAAAAAAAAATGTACAAAATACACAGAAGACCAATTTCTCATACTGAATTGCACTCAACAAGTAAAAGTATGTTTTCCTATTTTAGTATATTTCTTATTTTATTGAAAAGGCAAATTGTTAATTACTCATAAAATATAAAGCAGTAACATACTTTTTATTTTCAATTTTTAACTGAAATAAAATTTTATAACTAACTTGATTTAAACAACTTTTTTTTTTATTAAGATCAGGGCTAAAAAAACACTGTTTTATATGACCAAAGTTAATGAAGAGACTTCTAAATTGAAGTATGTGAATGGAAGTGTCCCAATTTCATCTCAACACCTTAAACACTTCAAATAATCACACTTTTACTCACTATTTGGCGGCAATGTCATAGAATTGTACACTTCAAACAAGCACAAGGTTTGGCATAAACCCCTACTTTCTGTGACAGATATGAAAATACTGCTCTCTGTCACCAGTTTTTCCTCTGTCAGGGGCTTTGCTGTGGTGGGCCACTCGTACCGCTTTGGTGGTCTCTGTACTTGTTTGCACCTCGTTTTCTGTGTTCGTGTGTGTTCATAGAAAGCGAAGAATCAAAAAAGTAGGTCCATTCAGTTCATTACTCCCCTGAGTCCATAGCCTCTTTTGAAGTGCAACAGCTCGTTTGCATTTTTCCCGCTATTGTGGTGCTATTTGGGGCTGCTGACTCTGCTCTGAATCTTAACTCACCATGAACACCTCTCTTTCCCTTAATGCCCGGCCAAGACCGAGCGCAGTAGGTTGATAATCAAATCAATTACGGTCCGTTCTGCTCGGCCTCTGTAGGCAGGGAGAGTTTGGAAAGTGAGACATCTCTCTACAGGCAGAGTCAGCTGAAGGACTTCTCTGGAGGAAAATAGGCGGAACCTCTAATCTCGTTAGAGCCGGAGGTGTCATTCGTAAACGGGCGAGCCACTTCAAGACCCACTCCAAAACACCCTGGGATACTGTGTGTGTGTGTGTGTGTGTATGTGTGTGTGTGTGTGTGTGTGTATGTAAGCTTGTTTAGCCACCCACACGAAAAAAAAAACCAAAGGGCTTTTCCGTTTTTCGCTTCTTTAAGTGCTGCCAGCGTGTGTTTGACGTGAGGACAGGCTTGACAGCTTGCGCCTCCTTGTCCCCGAAGGAGGAGTTTGGACATCGCCGGTCAAGCATCCCCTGCTGTGCCCTCACAGCCTGGCGTAGGCGCAGCTACCGGTCCAGACTGGGCCTGACTGCCTCAGCCCTACTTTCACCATTAGCAGACATATTCCACATTCTGACCTCGAGACCTGACACCAGTTGTACATCGTCATGTTCTAAATCTGCCAGACGGCAGCCATCGAACACAGACACGGCATAAACCACCTACGTGTTACCAAGGCTTCTCTTCTATTTCTGTTTCTAGACTCCAGCAGTTTGTTAGTGATGATCAAAATCTTAATTGTCTTTTGCAGCTTTCAGACACTTATCAGCAACTCCACCATGTACAGTAGTTTTACAAAATGAGTGAATGGCCAATCTGTACTATTTCTGTCCTGATATGATTCTGATTCTGAACTGCCAGTCCATGTTCCTTAAACACATTCCAATATGTACATCCTTTAAAAGCCAAGGTCAGTGTGCAGGAACACCAGTGTTTTGGCATCTTTTTAGCAAAAGGAAATTAAGAGCCTTTCTCGAGGACTTAACAGTGGGATTTTAGAGAACCCACATTACCGTCTGGTAAGGGAACTGCAACATCTTAGAACGCAAGACTCTACAGCAGATAGTTAGGACAGCTGAGAAGATCATTACAGAGATATACACCACACACTGCATCCACAAAGCCACCAGCGTTGTGGATAACCCCACCCATCCCTCGCACGGTCTCTTCGCTCTGATGCCGTCCAGCAGAAGATAACGGAGCGTCCGAGCCTTCACTACCAGACTCTGCAAAAGCTTCTTCCACTAGGCAGTCAGACTACTCAACAAACGAAGCTGATATACACCCCATTTACACTTGTACCTTTTGCTGGCCACGTATGACGTATTGAACCATGTATGATCCAATCCCAAAACCCTGATATTTTGGCTATTAATGTGCATGAGCTTATGAACATGTACCATGTAAAAATAAAAATATACTTTAACAGTCTTGCAGATGGAACTGCATTTGAGAACGGCCACTGAATAAGACTGTAACATCAGAATGTGCAAACGAGCTATATATGTTTTTGAGCACTGCAGTGAACTGGCACCCTGTGCAGAGTGTATTCCTGCCTTGTGCCCAGTGATTCCGGGCAGGCTCTGGACCCAAGGCAACCCAGAAAGAAATAGATAAGAAGATGCGTAGACTGGTTTTTTGTTTTCTTAACAGTAGCTCTTAAGAAATTACAGGATCCATGGACATTTCTGGTAACCCTATTTTTAAGCAAACACAGAGCGAGAGGATGGAGAGAGCAGATATCCATAACAGAAAGAAACAAATATCAGTTTTAGAATTTCGTAGAACAGATTTTCTTCTTCTCCTTTTTTTTTCTTCTTTGCTGAATTCCGAAGTCTTTGATCTGGTCAACAAACTGCTTTTACGTTGAATATGTATGATGCACCTCTGATCACCTCTGAATGTGGTTTGAGTGATCCTATCATAAATCCTGTTCACACCTGGCATTAATGTTTCTCCTGGGCATCCCTTTAGCAACACCTTAGAAACAATATAGCAACCACCATGGATACCGTAGCAGCACCTTAGCAATGACCTAGCAACACCCTAGTAACTACCACGGATACCATAGCAACACCTTAGCAACCACCTGCCCATACTTTAGCAACCACATAGCAACTGCTTAGCAGTCACCACAGAGAACATAGCAACACCTTAGCAACCACCTAGCAACCCCTTAGCAGTCACCACAGAGAACATAGCAACACCTTAGCAACCACCTAGCAGCCACTTAGCAACACCATTGCAACTACCACAGACACCATAGCAACACCTTAGCAATGACCAGTAACTACCACCTAGCCATACTTTAGCAACCACCTAGCAACTGCTAAGAAACAACATAGCAACCAGTGAGGATACCATAGCAACACCTTAGCAACCACCTAGCAACCCCTTAGCAATCCCCACAGACACCATAGCAGTACCTTAACAACGACCTAGCAACCGTTTGGAAACTACATGATCAACACAGAAACCATAGCAACACCTTAGCAACTACCTAGCAACCGCTTAGCAACACCTTAGCAACCACCACAGACACCATAGTAATGCCTTATCAACCACCGGGCAACCACTTAGCAACACCATAGAAATAGTGAATGATTCAAACAATTTTAGCATTAGAAAATGCACTTTTCTAGTTTTGTTTGGCCACCAGCCACTAGTATCCATTAGAATGTTATAGAAGAGTGCCTAGCTAACTCCTCCGGACGGTGGATGGTGATTGTGCTCTCGTGATAAGGGACCATGACATAGTTATTTCAGTGATTTACTGTTGAGGATGATGCATCAAGGTGCTTTTAGTATTTGGTGTTTACACCAGCCTTTTTATTTTTTTTGATAAAGTGAAAACCAAGCATGAATCAATCCCAAAAACAGTCTATTCGGCTCAGATTTTCAGTCCATTTTGACCACTGGTTATTATTGTGCATAAGCTTCTGAACATATACTAAGAATAAAAATACACTTGAACAGTCTTGCAAATGGAGCTGCATTTGAAAACCTAGCATTGATGCAGCATCCTCGAGACGCACTCGCCCCATGCTGACTCACAGTGTGAAAGCCACTGCCATAATCCATTGCTTGCGATATCTGAAAGTAGCTGCACGGCTTTTCCCAGCACACTTCACACAAGCACTGATGTTACAGGTATTCTGGACGCTTTTCCAGTGCAGGGCCAAATGGTTGGTGTGGAACGCTTAGGCTGGATCCTGTTTTCTCACAGTTCATAGTTAGCCAATCATATTTGAGGACCACAGAACTGTTGGGTGGGAGGGATTAATGATGTAGGGTGCTGCTGATTGACTATATTGTCCTTGTTTATTACAGGGTAGGCTGGTAGCTAGCTAGCTTGCTAATGTTGTGGTAGTGGTGTTTGATAAGGCTGTTCACAATGTGGAATAAGGCTGGTAGCTAGCATGTTTATAATGCAACAATCACTATTGAATAAAGCTGGTGGTAATGAGGGATGATGCCCATAGTCAGCCTGTTAATGCCACAGTAGTGAAGTGTAGGGTTGGATATCGAACCCAAATGTCTTGTTACTACCAAGTACCGAAAGGTCAATAAAAAAAATTGATCTTTGCACGAAACACGCTTGAACATGCCATGCCAAATGCACGCACAGCGAGGCTCTCGCTCACTCGCTCTGTCTCTCGCTCTCAATCGCATTGTCTCTTGCTCTCTCATGCTGTCTCTCGTTCACTCACTGTGTCTCTCGCACTCTCACACTGTCTCTTTCTCTCTCATGCTGTCTCTCGCTCTCTCATGCTGTCTCTCGTTCACTCACTGTGTCTCTCGCACTCTCACACTGTCTCTTTCTCTCTCATGCTGTCTCTCGCTCTCTCATGCTGTCTCTCGTTCACTCACTGTCTCTGGCTCTCTTGCTCTCTCATGCTGTCTCTCGTTCACTCACTGTCTCTCGCTCTCTTGCTCTCACATGCTGTCTCTCGTTCACTCACTGTGTCTCTCGCTCTCTTGCTCTCTTGTGCAGTTACTTGCTCTTTAACTCACTCGCTCTGTCTCTCGCTCACTCGCACTGTCTCTCGCTCACTCGCGCTGTCTCTTGTTTACTCACTGTCTCTCGCTCACTCGTGCTGTCTCTTGTTTACTCACTGTGTCTCTCGCACTCTCACGCTGTCTCTTGCTCTCTCATGCTGTCTCTCGTTCACTCACTGTCTCTCGCTCTCTTGCTGTCTCTCGTTCACTCACTGTCTCTCGCTCTCTTGCTCTCACATGCTGTCTCTCGTTCACTCACTGTGTCTCTCGCTCTCTTGCTCTCTTGTGCAGTTACTTGCTCTTTCACTCACTCACACTGTCTCTTCCTCTCTAGCGCTGTCTCTCGCTCACTCGCGCTGTCTCTCGCTCACTCGTGCTGTCTCTTGTTTACTCACTGTGTCTCTCGCACTCTCACGCTGTCTCTTGCTCTCTCATGCTGTCTCTCGTTTACTCACTGTCTCTCTCTCTCTCTTGCTCTCTCATGCTGTCTCTCGTTCACTCACTGTCTCTCGCTCTCTTGCTCTCTCATGCTGTCTCTCGTTCACTCACTGTGTCTCTCGCTTTCTTGCTCTCGTGTGCAGTTACTTGCTCTTTCACTCGCTCACACTGTCTCTTCCTCTCTCGAGCTGTCTCTCGCTCACTCGTGCTGTCTCTCGCTCACTAGCGCTGTCTCTCGTTCACTCACTGTCTCTCGCTCTCATGCTGTCTCTCGTTCACTCACTGTGTCTCTTGCTCTCTTGTGCAGTTACTTGCTCTTTCACTCACTCACACTGTCTCTTCCTCTCTCGTGCTGTCTCTCGCTCACTCGCGCTGTCTCTCGCTCACTCGCGCTGTCTCTCGCTCACTCGTGCTCTCTCTTGTTTACTCACTGTGTCTCTGGCTGTCTCACTCATTTGCGCTGTCTTACTCACTTGTGCTGTCTCTTGCTCACTCACGCTGTCTCTTGCTCACTCACGCTCTTTCTTAATCACTCGCGCTGTCACTCAATCAGTCATTCCTGGCCATGGTTTAGTGGCACAGCAAATGGAAAAAGAAAGCGTAACTGGTCTAACAGATCCACGCTGTTTTTTTTTTTTCTTTTTCTTTTTCTTTAGTACATGCATTAGTGCTTGTTTTACTGGGACTATTTGACAAACACAGTCTTCAGTGTATACCAGCTTTCAAGATCCAAGATGTTCACTTTGTCTCTTTATATCTAGTCCCCCCACTCACTCTCACTCTCTCTCTGTCCCCTCATACAGCGCTAATTAACAAAAAGAGTGTTGTTAAGCTCCTGTAAGAGTCTTCTAGTGATAGGCTATCCAGTGGCACACAATAGGTCTCTCACAGGTAGAGAACAGGGCATTGTGTGAGCTTTCACATCACAGCTCTTTATGGAATTAGACAAGCGGACCCAAAAATATCTCCTCTTTTCTGTGTTCTCATTTAGCTGGCGTGTCTACGGTCTCCGTGTATTGAACTCAGTGAAAGTCTTGCTAATTCTTCATCTGCATGTATGGCGCATAAACATGCTTTGGAGCGGTTGCCTAGACACAGATAAGTGCCATCTTTTTGATTATAAACCAAGCATAATGGCTGTAATGAAAACGGATGCTCAGCTAGACCACAGCAGTAATTTGACACCAGGGATAAGGTGATTTTGACATTATTATGTAAAATGGCACAGTATCATTAGAGATATAACAAAGTACTTCTCTTTTTCTACCAGACATTTACAATCTACAGATCTTTGAAATAGCATGGGTCTGCATGACTAGTTTTTTTTGAGTCATTAGATATTTAAAAAGTTTTTTTAATCCAATTTTCTCCCCAATGTACAAGGCCAATTACCCAACACACTCATTAGGACTCCACCTATTACTATTGATGGCAGGAAGATGAAGACTACTACACGTCTCCTACGATAGATATAAAGTCAGCCACCGCCTTTTTTCGAACTGCTGCTGATGAATCATTGCCGAGTAGCATCTCAGCACGCTTGGAGGAAAGCGCAGCGACTCGACCTACCCAGAGAGAGCAAGGCTAATTGTGCTCTCTCAGGGCTCCAGCAGCTGATGGCAAGCTGCATGAACAGGATTCGAACCAGCAATCTCCTGATCATAGTGGCAGAGCTTAGCCCGCAACAAGTCACACTTTAATGTATCAAATTCAAATGAATTAAAATGGGATTCAAAACAGCGATTGTGTATTAGGCTTTTGACCACGTTCTCAGTTCTGTCAGAAGGTTTTTTTTAGTTAGATCTTATTATTAATCTGTATTGCATTGCAAGGCCACATCCCTCTCTTGACATTCCACATGTGTCTGACCTGCTCATCCCTGACCGTGAAAAGCCTTTGCAGTTTTTTAGCACTCACCTCAAAGAAATTCTCGTATTTCTGTTTGATGTCAAAACACTTTGAAGTTTTAGAAGTTGCGCTGGAACTCGCTAGTCACATTTGAACTCACTGCAGGTAATGGTTTAAAATAAACTACAGTGATGTTGCAGGCTGTCCAAAGATAAACATCTGCTTTTAGTCAATATTCTGCTTACTGTATAGAATTGGCTACTAAGTGACAACAACAAAAAGAATGAGGCTGTGAGGTGAGTGTAAGAATGAGCCTGTGGTTTGTTTAAGCGTGAGAATCAGGCTGTAAGTAAAGTGAAGTAAAGCTACAGTGCAAGACTGGCTGTGTTGTAAAAGAGTGAGGCTGTGGATTGTATAAGCGTGAGATTGAGGCTATGGGTCATGCGCGAGTGCAAGACTGGCTGTGTTGTAAAAGAGTGAGGCTGTGGATTGTATGGGTGTGAGATTGAGGCTGTGGGTCATGCGCGAGTGCAAGACTGGCTGTGTGTTGTAAAAGAGTGAGGCTGTGGATTGTATGGGTGTGAGATTGAGGCTGTGGGTCATGCGCGAGTGCAAGACTGGCTGTGTGTTGTAAAAGAGTGAGGCTGTGGATTGTATGGGTGTGAGATTGAGGCTGTGGGTCATGCGCGAGTGCAAGACTGGCTGTGTGTTGTAAGAGTGAGGCTGTGGATTGTATAAGCGTGAGATTGAGGCTGTGGGTCATGCGCGAGTGCAAGACTGGCTGTGTGTTGTAAAAGAGTGAGGCTGTGGATTGTGTAAGCGTGAGATCGAGGCTGTGGGTCATGCGCGAGTGCAAGACTGGCTGTGTGTTGTAAAAGAGTGAGGCTGTGGATTTTTATAAGCGTCAGATTGAGGCTGTAGGTCACGCGCGAGAGCAAGACTGAAGCTATGGCTTGTGAGAGTGTGAGGCTCTGGATTGTATGAGCGTGAGATTGAGGCTGTGGGTCATGCGCGAGTGCAAGACTGGCTGTGTGTTGTAAAAGAGTGAGGCTGTGGATTGTGTAAGCGTGAGATCGAGGCTGTGGGTCATGCGCGAGTGCAAGACTGGCTGTGTGTTGTAAAAGAGTGAGGCTGTGGATTTTATAAGCGTCAGATTGAGGCTGTGGGTCATGCGCGAGAGCAAGACTGAAGCTATGGCTTGTGAGAGTGTGAGGCTGTGGATTGTATAAGCGTGAGATTGAGGCTATGGGTCATGCGCGAGTGCAAGACTGGCTGTGTGTTGTAAAAGAGTGAGGCTGTGGAGTGTATGGGTGTGAGATTGAGGCTGTGGGTCATGCGCGAGTGCAAGACTGGCTGTGTGTTGTAAAAGAGTGAGGCTGTGGATTGTATGGGTGTGAGATTGAGGCTGTGGATTGTATGGGTGTGAGATTGAGGCTGTGGGTCATGCGCGAGTGCAAGACTGGCTGTGTTGTAAAAGAGTGAGGCTGTGGATTGTATGGGTGTGAGATTGAGGCTGTGGGTCATGCGCGAGTGCAAGACTGGCAGTGTGTTGTAAAAGAGTGAGGCTGTGGATTGTATAAGCGTGAGATTGAGGCTGTGGGTCATGCGCGAGTGCAAGACTGGCTGTTTGTTGTAAAAGAGTGAGACTGTGGATTGTATGGGTGTGAGATTGAGGCTGTGGGTTAGGTGCGAGTGCAAGACCGAAGCTATGGCTTGTGAGAGTGTGATGCTGTGGATTGTATTAGCGTGAGATTGAGGCTGTGGGTCATGCGCGAGTGCAAGACTGGCTGTGTGTTGTAAAAGAGTGAGACTGTGGATTGTATGGGTGTGAGATTGAGGCTGTGGGTTAGGTGCGAGTGCAAGACCGAAGCTATGGCTTGTGAGAGTGTGATGCTGTGGATTGTATTAGCGTGAGATTGAGGCTGTGGTCATGCGCGAGTGCAAGACTGGATGTGTGTTGTAAAAGAGTGAGGCTGTGGATTGTATGGGTGTGAGATTGAGGTTGTGGGTTAGGTGCAAGTGCAAGTCTGAGGCTATGGCTTGTGAGAGTGTAAGGCTGTGAATTGTGAGAGAGTGAGGCTGTGGATTGCATGAGTGCGAGATTGAGGCTGTAGGTCATGTGCGAGTGCAGTTTTGAGTCTATGGCTTGTAAGAGCGTAAGGCTGTGGGTTCCTCAGGTGCAAGAATGTGTGTGGCTGTGGATTGCATGAGTGTGAGATTGAGGCTGTGGGTTTTGTGTGAGTGCAAGACTGAGGCTTTGGCTTGTGAGAGGGTGAGGCTGTGGATTGCATGAGTGCGTAATTGAGGCTGTGGGTCATGTGAGAGTGCAACTTTGAGGCTATGGCTTGTGAGAGCGTGAGGCTGTGGATTGTGAGAGTGTGTGATTGAGGCTGTGGGTTATGCGAGAGTGCAAGCCTGAGGCTATGGCTCGTGAGAGAACGAGATTGAGGCTGTGGGTCATGCGTGAGTGCAACTTTGAGCCTGTGACTTGTGAGAGCGTGAGGCTGCGGATTGTATGAGTGCGTGATTGAGGCTGTGGGTCATGTGTGAGTACAACTTTGAGGCTATGGCTTGTAAGAGCGTAGGGCTGTAAGATTGCATGAGTGTGAGATTGAGGCTGTGGGTCATGCTAGAGTGCAAGTCTGAGGCTTTAGCTTGTGAGAGCGCGAGGCTGTGGATTGTATGGGTGCAAGACTGAGGCTGGGGGTCATGCACGAGTGCAACATTAAGGCTATGGCTTGTAAAAGTGTAAGGCTGTGAGATTGTATGAGTGCGAGATTGAGGCTGAGGGTCATGCGCAATTGCAGGTCTGAGGCTGTGGGTTCCGCGAGTGCGAGAATGAGGCTGTGAGGCAGGTGCAAGAATGAGGGTGTGGGTCGAGTGTGAGGCTGGGGGTCATGTGTATTGAATTCAGGCTGGAGGTTTTGGAGGGTCTGGAAATGAAAACAGTGCCTGTACTCTCAGCCAGTGTGTCTGCTTCAATCAATGCTGTCATGTACTCTTTCTCTCTCTCTCTCTCTCTCGCTCGTCCGCTCTCTCTCCGTCTCTGGCCGGTGATTGCTATATTATGTCCCTCGCCCCAGGGGTGCTGCTCTCTGCTGGCTAGCCGTCAGTCATGTGGTCAAATCATGAATACACATGAGCTGCTGGGCTTTGGTTTGTTTGCTGAGACTCTCTCTCTCTCTATTGCGTTTATTTCTCTTTTTTTAGCACTCACAGTCTGTTTACTGTTTCTGTCTTCCTCTCTCTATTTCTATTTCTCTCTCTCTTTCTTTGTCTTTATCTCTTGCCACTTGCCCGTCTATCTTTCTGTCTTTTTTCGCCTTATTCTCTCTCTCTCCCTCTTTCTCTCTGTCCCCCTCTTTCTCTCTCTCTCTCTGAGATGTGCAGTGCTGGTGTATCAGTAATTGGTGCCGCTGTGGTGTGTCTGATGGGAGCTGGGATTTTAGGCTGTATTTTTAGAGAGTGTGTGTGTGTGTGTGTGTGTGCCATTTGTCGCTGACACACATCTGATTCACGGCTGACAGGAGTCAGCATTGGGAAAATAGCTTGTTTTTCATCTCTGCTGGTTTGCTCTCATTTATCGAGTGTTTTATATTCAAGGCGCTGTAGGCGTGGAGCCCAGCTGTTTTTTTTTTTAGTGGGCGGAGTCACTCAGCTCAACCAGTCTGATATTCGTCTGTGATGAAGGATGGTCGTGCATTAAAATGAGCTCCTACTCTTTGAAGTGTAGTATTCGATATAACGGAGCGGTTCTAATCTGCTGTAAGTCTGAACAGCGATAAGGAAAACAGAAGGCTATTAGGGGCTTCATGCTGGTGGTACTGATTTTGTGATTCTGATAATCTAATCTTCAATTCTGATAGCAGACTTTGTTTTGCAGTCACTAAACAGTTTTTTTAAGTGGAACTGAGTTCTTTGGAATGATGGTGCTGCATCTAGTAGTTTTGGTATGAGTTGGGAAGTTAGAGGTGAGGTGTGAGGGAGGGAGGGAGGGAACTTCTTTACCTCAGTAACGCACTTCTGCTCTTGTCAAATGCAATGTTGTACAATACAGCAGAAAATCTTCCCTAGACAGTTATAAAAAAAAAAAAAAACAGAATAAGCTTTTATGTAATTCCCCCCGATTTTTGGAAGAAATGGTGAGTGAACTGGTGTCCCAATGTCTTTCCATATAGTGTAGAGCTAACTTCATTATTGTTGGTCATGCTGATGGACCAGACAGTACATAAATAACAAAAGGAAAAAATGCACTCTGCTGGTCAATAGCCAAGATGGTTAAGCTGTCAGTGATCAGTTTTTACATTTGCCTAGTTCATGTGAGTAGTATCTGGATTATATCATGATGAGCAGGATTCATACGGTCAAGAAAGACCTGGAAAAGCCATGGAATTTCAAAAAAGCAATTTCCAGGCATAGATAAGTTTTGGAAAAATAAAAATACACAACGTTTTAGAAAAGTCATGGAAATTTGCTGTACAAGTGTTTTCCATTTATTGACAGAGAAGCCAACAAATACATAAGAACAGTTAGTTAAGTAATTTTCTACTCAATGAATCTCTCAGGATTTGAGACACATTTTACTATTGAAGATTCTGTGTCAACATTGCTTAAACAATTGTTTTTTTATCAAATTAATTTTAGGCCTATTATCAATTTTGATTATGGTTTATTATTGTTTATCCATGTCTGCACTGGTTGTGCATCTCTTGGTTGTACTGGGAAATTAGTTTTGGTTGTCTCCTGAAGTGGTTTCAGTGATCAAATTTGTATATGTTTTAAATTATTCTTAGATGTGTTTATACCTGCATTTGTAAGTGGCTTGATCTTACCCAGATATTGTCCTAAAGCTTACCAGGTGTAAACAAGGCTTATGTAACCACCTTGACCATCAAAGATGAACTAATACTATCTAAAACCATCTACTGGCAACATGGATTTTTGAGAAACAATTCAAAGCAACATTTGTCTGCAAAGTCGTGGAGATGTGCATTTGGATGAAACAAAAATGATCAGACCCTGATCAGAGCTGTTGTTTTTCTGTTTTACCTAGATAAAAACACTTATATTACAAGTAACAGCAACAGGAGCTCCTCAAATAAAGTACTGTTCTGATTTCACTTCAGGCAGAACAGAGCAAGAGCGGTTATCTGACTAGCATTAGCTAGGGACCTGTACCAGTATGCTTCTTTGCAACAGATTTTTTTTCTTTGAAGAACCTCTAGCAATATGACGGTATTAGAAAAATGCATACCTTTTTTAATTTTCCCTTCGGTATACCGGATGAACCGGTATACTGCCCAGCTCTGACTGAGTCTGCTGTATCTCTCTCTGTTCTTCTGTCATCGAAAACGGAACAACTGGTACTGTGAGGAAGATGTGATGATCATATGTCTCTTCACTGACCCCTTTAGAAATATATAACTATTTCAGTTGAAGATGGGTCAGACAGCACGACTTACACAGATTTGCGTGTTCCTTAGCCGTTCTTTGAGGTATCGTTTCCTAATTAGTTTACACATTGCTCTCCCATGACGTTTGGCATTTTTTTTCTTGTATAAAAAGTTCCTATTACAGCACTTAAAAAGTATTTAGAGTGAATTTTTTGAAAGTCTGAAATGTAACTGCGTAGGCTTTAGTCTGCATGCTAATCCGTGTCTCGCTCTCCTCCTCTGTGGCATCAGTTATGCTGTTTAATGTCGTTGGACGCAGGAACAAATCGGCCAGTCAGACACAGCTGCTTCATCTGCTTCAGTGCACCCTGACCACAACCTGGCAAGAGTCCTCTACAGCTTGAAGTGTGGGTCGTCTTAATAAAGCAGCAGCTGTTCTGAATGCACACACACACACACACACAAAATGCTCACAAGCACTCAAAAACAAACATGGACTGGATCCAACTTCTGCCAGATAAACATAACTAATTTGCTTCTCTCTCAGACAGGTACCGTATTTTTCGCACTATAAGGCACACCGTTATATAAAGCGCACTATTAATGAACGTTCTTTTTTCTGTTCTATTTCCATGCATTTTAAGAAACACTATAAGGTATTTCTAATTAGGCAGGAGCTGAATTAAAAGTCCTACTCTGTCCTACCTGAAAAGAAATAAGAACAGAACTTTATCTGAGGAGCTCCTGTTGCTGCTCCTTGCAATATGAGTATTTTTATCCGCTGCTGGGCAGTGGTGGGGGGTAGCTAACTAAGTTAAGGAAAGCTAAGCTAAGAGAACAAAAATGTAATTGAAATAAAAGTAAAAACGAGCGCTGGCTGTAAATTTATACAGATTTTTCTCCTGAAAACTGTTTGTTTGAGTGAGTAAAGCGCTTACATTTATTTACAGTAAGCTTAGATTCCTGAATTTTTTCATTAGCATTAGCATTAATGGCTAACCGGTAGTGGTTAGCGACTAATGCCACCCGACAGCAGTACACTGAGGAATCCTGAGCGTTCCAGTAAGCCAGGGTGATATTAGCAGTTCGTCACACGTAGCTTGTTTTAACATGGTAAATATGCAGGCTATAGTCTGAAATACTAACCTCTGATTGGAGAAAAAGCTAGCACTTGGCGCGTTAGCGGCTAATGCTAATTTTACTCCAGCCTCACTGCTGGAGAACTAAACTGAAACTCCTGTATAACTCTGTACTTCGGCTTTACTGCTCCTCAGAGCCTGACTGATAGAATTCATACATAAGGTGCACTGCTGATTTTTGGGAAAATTAAAGGATTTTAAGTGCGTCTTATAGTGCAAAAAATACGGTGACCAACACAGACACAGATCTTTGTGTGTGTGTTTGTGTTTGTGTTTGTGTGTGTGTTTTTGTGTGTGTGTGTAATAGGCTCAGGCAGCGATATAAAGCCTCTCTGCATGCATGCGTGCTGGGTTGCCAGGGTTAAGTGATTTAAGAAGGGAATGACTTGTGCCCGGCTTCGTATCTCAGTGGTGCCAAATCGGTGGGTTTAAGGTGATAACACGCTGCTCATGGGCACAGTCCTCTCTCTATATTATCCCTATTTACTGTGACTGCTGAACTCCGCTTATCTCTCAGAGCTGTCCTCAAGTGCTTCACAAACAATCTGACAACTGTAGAAATGAGCCCACCCGATAAGACCATCCGAACTGGTGCTGATACGCATTATTACCTTATCTTTCTGCCAATATTGTGTGTGTGTGTGAGAGCTTTATTGGATGGACTCAGGAGTATGAATGGTAAGCAGATTAAACAGAGTTTTGCTGCCCTGCTTGGGAAATGATCTGATGTTTAGCTGTAATTTGACTCACATTCAGCTACTAATTAAAGAAACTCCTGGAGAAGAACAGGCCCATTCATTTAAAACAAGTTAATCTTCCTGGTACCATGCATCATAACATCCAGCTTGTGATGCTAATTGCCAATACCAATAATTGGTACTGAACAAAATCTCATATTTAGTTAGGGATACACTTCTTAAAATGTTTAGCTCTCTGATTCTCTATTTGATATCAAACTTTGTATTTTTTTACATACAACAGGCATACAATTAAGCAGCAAAACATAAGATGCAGACAGTGGCCCTGAAACTCTGTCTTCAGATCAGATTAGATGAAATGGAGACTTTAGAAATGCCACTCATATTTTAGCCCAACTGCTAATGCAATATCATTGTACAGCTCAACACGCTTGGAGGAGAATGCTACATCAGCTTACAGTTAATTTCTTTGATTTGTCCATTAATCTATTGTTTTTTTGTGTGCTTGATAAAAAAATGTAACCATGTATTTATTAATATGTAAGAAATATATTTATTTAATGTTTTAATATTTTCTTTAATAAGCTTCTCTTAAAAACATTCTATTCTATTATATTACACTAAATTATTAGTGCGTCAATATTTTAATTTCATTCCGCTATGTAATGGCATTAGTCGATCGTCAGAACTACTAATAATTCAGATGACTTTGAGACCATATGATTTATATTTTGTGAATTGCAGCAGTTTTACATGAGACAAGTACCTCACACTTACCTACAGCAATCCATTGAAGCCTGTGTGTAATTTTTATGTATTTGTTTGTTTGTTTCATATTTTTTCCTTTTAGCTCAAAACTCATATATTTGTAAAATATGTAAAACTAACTCTCCTTGTGACAGATGCGAAAACAAGTTCTTTTAACACCACTAACTGGTTACCCCTCTCAAGAGTGTATACCTCAGTCCTGTACATTGAGAATCAGCAGAGCCAGCAAAGATAGCTAAGGACACTTAGCTGAACTCCATAGTGCTGTTCTGCACAGAAATAATGGGCTCTGTCAGCTGGTGCATAGATTCACAGGGAGTAAATAAAGTGCATTTTATCTTTAAAGGCCTTACTGTTACTGTGGCATTCAGCACTGTCCTCGATCTGTATGGGAACTCAACTAATCCCACTGAAAGACAGTCAGCAATCATCATCAGCCCCAAAACACAAATCAATGTTTCATATGTTGTTAGTTTACAAAGGATATGTAATAGAAATTATTGCACTACATTATAGGCTGTTATAAGCTTTATTAGCACTGACCTAACCAATGTGTTTCAAATCCCACATCTATTGCCGTCTTTGAAGTAAATAAGCACGAGTGCGTTTTACCCACTGCAAAATGCAATCTTCTGGTCATCCCGTTCTCATTGGACACTGCTATAAATGGCTGGATATTAAACGTACACACTTCCACCCTAACACGTACAGTACATGCTTCATAAAGTCTGCACTGTAAATGACGGGGGAGGGTGTTAAATCATTTAACAACTGCCCAGGGCGAACTCTGACTGAGCGAGCCAGTTATTTAAAGACTCCTGCAGAAGAAGAACAGGAATAAATAAACTGTATGTGGATTTGGGCTCTTCTCGTTAACGCACGCTTCAGTTTAATTCTACAAATCTTAATTTTACGTAATCAACTTCGTCAGTCTTCTCTGAGACATAAATGTTGCAATTTCAGAAAAAGCTTATATATATATATATATATATATATATATATATAAACTTTTCTCTGAAATGTTTACTTTTAACTCAGAGCTGGACGATATGACCAAACTTTGTCATGATATATTTCTTCATTTTGTTCGATACAATACAATTCCATTATTGATGTGAACAGTATAAAAGCGATGTTTGGCCCTGTCTACCCAGTTTCAATGCAGAAAACTGACGTCAGCATCCTATAATGGAACGGCAGCCAGTGACAGATACTGTAAATAGTGCATTTCTTTTAAAACCCTATGCCAATATTGCGGGATCGTTTGATAGCTTGATTTATTTTATTTCTTTTATTTATTGATTTATTTATTTATTTTTAGGAAATCCTTGATTGCTCAAATATGGGTTAGAGCTTAGATCAGGCCCAAAAAATCCAGCCCAACTCGGCCTGAGCCCATGCACGTCCTGTCCGAGCCTGAATTTCCCCCATAAACTGTCATTATAAGCCCGAGCCCAAGCCCGATTTAAACCCAACTTTTTTTTTAGTAAGTAGAGCTTTAAATGAGAACTTCGGTTTAAAATTGACTTTGGGTGTAATAAAACATGATAAAAAGTACATAGCTTTGTTGAATAGCCCACCGGTTTCCCACAGCTTTCCCACAGCTTTCTGAGATCCAGCAATTTTGTGCTTTTAGCCCAGCACTCTTTACAACAACCTTTTTAGGCATATTTGGCCCTGATAAATAGCTTTTTACACAGTTATCCAGGCTAAATGTAGCTCCACACCTCCTTGGTAGAATCCGGAGAGCTCTTACATTTTAAAATGAGGCATTAATAACTTAAAAAGTCCACAAGAAGCTTATTAAAAACCCCCGTTTACATTCCGTAACGCTAGCTTATCCTAGTGCGCCGCCATCACTGTTCTGATCATGAGCATAGACATGTATTCATAGACTCCACATAGTCTGCCTCTTGGTGTAGCAGCAGCACCCAGTGCATTTATTTACACTGACTACCAATTTTTACCCAATTTTCAAAAGGTTTGATTTGTTACAAAGGGCAAAGATGTTGTAATTATACAGAACGCTGTCACATTACAAATACATGCTTTTATATGGTAATAATTATTATTGTAATGATGCATATAGGGCAGAACCTGTGAAATGTAAGAACACCTTTAGCCACCACAACGCAGGCCTCGCACGGGTTCTGGGTGATATTGAAATATTGAAAATGAGTTTAAAAATCAGATCATCTTTATTAAAACATTTTCTTTTGTCATGTTTGTTTATCGAATTAATAGTTGTCCTGCTCTACACTCACTCATTCATTCACTCATCCACTTGCTCTTTCTCCTTGTCTTTCTCTCTCACACTCTTTCTCGCACTCTCTCTAGAGGTCTCTCGCTCTCACATACGCTCACGCTTTCTCACGCTGGCTCATTTACTTTATTTCTCTCTATAACCTCTATAATCACTAGTGATATCACACCACCTCCCATGAGTTCTCTCTCTCTCTCTCTCTCTCTCTCTGTCTCTCTCTGTCTCTTTCTCTCTTAGTATAGTGTGATTAACACTTCAGTTCAGTAATCTAGGGTTGGTGTCTCTCTCTCTCTCTCTCCTTTAATCTCTCTCACTCTCTATCTCTCTTCCTCTACTTCCTCAGCAGCCTCTATGCTAATGTGTACTTTGTATATGTGAGCTGACTTTGCAGTTACGCTATATGGACAGAGGTATTGGGACATCTGCTCGTTCACTGTTTCTTCGGAAAATAAGTGTATTAATGTGTTTATTCTGCTTTTGTTGCAGTACCTGTCTCTACTATCCAGAAAAAAGCTTTTGAACTATATTTTAGAGCATTACTGTGAGGATTTGGTTGCATTCTGCTACGAGAATGTTAGTGGGAAATGGATTTTAAGAAATAGATTTTGGAAGTTTACCACCCCACCACATCTCCAATTCATCTCCAACTCACCCCATTCAAAACTATTGGATTGAGCATTATCTTTCCCCAGAACACAGTTCCACTGCTCCACAGCTCAATTCAGTGGGGTTTATACCCCTTTAGCACATCCTTGGCATTTAGCGTGGTGTTAAAATGTTTACTATTTGCTCTAGAAAATCCTATTCTATTGATTCTATTGGCAATTCTTCTCTACATAGACTAGACAGGCTTCTTTAGCCCTATCTGGATGGGATTAGTTTCTCAAGAGGTCCTGGGGTAATTTTCTCTTTTATGGGGGTCCTCTGAGATCTAATTCCAGTCCGGATTGACCATGTATGTGTTTTTATTAGTTTTTATCTGAGAAAATTACAGGCTGAATTATCTACTGTTTTTCGCTGAACTCCGTGGTTTATTCGGTAAAGTTAGTCCCGTCCGGATCCTCATGTCTAAGTTTCCTCAACTTGCGTTTAATAAAATAGCTATTTTTCCACTGCCATGCACTGTAATTACACTTTAATTGGACGAGTGTTTCCACAAACTGAGCTAAAACCTCTGCTGTGTTGTCCTGGTTTATGAATGACAAGTAAAGAGGCTCCGCTTTGTGTTTTTGATGAATAATGAATTCAGAGCGAGATCAAAACACAGGCGTGATTTTGGGTGTGCGTTCTTTCCCAACAGGCTTTGACTTTTTTATTTATTTATTTATTTTTTCCTGATATTTCCATCATAGTGTTTTTCATGCTGCTTATTTTTAGATGAACGTAATTTGCTTGGCTAGCCTAACCTTCCTCTCCGTCTCTGTGTTTTTAGATCAGTGGCGGCAGGCCTCAACTCTCCTGCCAAGACCAACTCCATGGAAAAAAAACTGCACCTCAAAAGCAAAGAACTTCAAGACACCCAAGACAAATGTCACAAGGTAGGATTGTGCTTTGAGGGAAAGCTTGTGTGTTGTGATTACTCTGGGTCTGTCACACTTAATTAGTTGGACTTAATGTAGAAAATATTATAATTACTGGAGGTAATTCATTCTCCTACTGCGCACCTGAATGTGTGCTGTCTGTAGCAGGTTTTCTTAGTTCAGTAGGAATTGTTTGGAATGTGTGTTTACACAATAAATATACTGATATGTGTTCAATTCTAGATTATGTGAAGGTGCAGTAGAATGTGTTTACGCAGTATTTAAGTTATTCTCTAATGTCCATATAGAAAGTGTGTTACTTTGATTGGGGCAAAAAATGCCTAGATATGGTTTTACAGACCCATTTCCAATACTGTGGTTTGGCCATAGATTGAAATATGTACATTTACGTAAGTTTTTGGTTGGGTTTAAAAATAATTTGGTTAAGTCTGGTCTGTTTGGCTGATTAGTGGCACAACAGCAGCTCACAGGGCTGTATAGCATTGTTTTATATATATATATATATATATATATATATATATATATATATATATATATATATATATATATATATATATATATATATATATATATATATATATATAATTGTCAAGCTTGCCACAACTCATTCTGTGCCTCCTGTCATTCCCACTGAGCGTGGAAGTTCCTATGAGCCCAAACTACATCCCCAGCACACTACAGACTACAAACGCGGTGACACCACGGCACACAATGTCATGATGCGTTTTTCAATTTCAATCAAAAAACGATTAATCGTTCGCCCCTGGAATGAAGCACAATTATGGCTAAATCTGTTGCAGGAATCTGTCTAAATATTAACATATTTTCTCCCAAAGTGTTAAATGTCTTTTTCTTAAAAATTTACATTTGCATATGTGATTCCATATAGTTCAGATTTTTAATTATTAGTGTAATTGATTGTGACAGCCCTAGAGTGTCCTATTCGTTCTGTGTTTGTGACATCAGCAGTGTGCATGTGTGTGTGTATGTGTTTGTGTGTGGGGAGAAAGAAGGAGAGGGAGAATGGAAAGAGAGAGAGAGAGAGAGAGAGAGAAAGAGAATGAGAGAGTAAACGTGCTGTAAGAAAGAGGTTCAATAATACAGTATTTCCCCTGCATTTTTCATGCTAATTCACTAAGTAATTGGTGTTCAGTTGAACCTGCAAGGGATTAATGGGGTTTCTAACCTTCACTTTCAGATCCTACAGTCGATCTGGCCTTCCGTTTTTATTAATAGCCCCAATTAATTGATCGATTTTTCATTTGTTTAATTTGCAACAAGTTACTGTTTGCATGGATCCTTTTGCTGGTTTGTGATATTATGCATTGAGTCTGTTTAAGTCAGTTTATTGTTTCTGTGTCTGTATGTCTGTCTGTCTGTCTGTCTGTGTGTCTCTGAGTGTGTCTGCCTGTGTGTCTGACTGTCTGACTGTGTGTCTGCCTGTGTGTCTCTGAGTGTGTCTGACTGTGTGTCTACCTGTGTGTCTCTGAGTCTGCTTGTGTGTCTCCCTGTGTGTCTGCCTGTGTGTCTGCCTGTGTGTCTGACTGTGTGTCTCTAAATGTGCCTGTGTGTCTGACTGTGTGTCTGACTGTGTGTCTCTAAATGTGCCTGTGTGTCTGCCTGTTTGTGTCTGCCTGTGTGTGTGTCTGACTGTGTGTGTCTGCCTGTGTGTGTGTGTGTCTCTGTCTGCGTGTCTCTGTCTGCGTGTCTCTGTCTGTGTGTCTCTGTCTGCGTGTCTCTGTCTGCGTGTCTCTGTCTGCGTGTCTCTGTCTGCGTGTGTCTCTGTCTGCGTGTGTCTCTGTCTGCGCGTGTCTCTGTCTGCGCGTGTGTCTGCACGTGTGTTCTGTATTGTCCTTTACCTTTTAGACATGACAAATGTGGGAATATGTTTGTTTTTGCATCAGGGGAGCGCCATTGCATAGGCAATAATATGAAAATGAAAAAAAAAAAATCCATATTGTGATATAGTGATATTCTTGAAAGCAGTCTATTTTAATTTTTTGTTATTTAATGTATTTACTTTTGATTGTTTGTTTACAGTGTATATGCATATACTGAGTGTCCACTTTAGTTTTGTGGTAGAAAGACAAATGTGTAAATGGCAGTTACTGAATCATTTATAGTAGATACTCAACAATTATCAGAAATTTAAAAAAAGATGCTGAATAAGTAAAATCAAATTCTTGTCTTGTATTTATATTATTAGTATACTAACTTAGTTTGCACTGTAATGAAAACCTTCTTTATGTCTGGTCCATTGTCCTTGCATTGTTTTACCTCGTATTAGCTATACTGCAGCTGAAACTTTAAGCCAATTGTTAATTCTGCATCAAACCTACACCATAGCACACATGTACTAATACTAATACTAAGAATTTATTTAAATTGAATAGTTGATGGTAGACACTGAGCGATTCAGTCCTTTCTGAATAGTTATTAGTTGGTACTGATTGATTCAGTCCTCATTAAATACTTTGTTACTGAATAAGAAACAGTTACTGAATCCTACTTCTTAAACAAGATAGCCCTATTTGTGTGTTCATGAAATTTTTTATTTATTTTTTTTATCCTCTCATGTGTGAAGGTGTTTGGCTAATAACCGAGTGTGACCTGAGCTGCGCTGTAAAATGCATTTAGATCTGGTGCTTGTGTTTGTGGCTGCGCAGATGGAGCAGGAGATCTCACGCTTCCAGCGTAAGATGACGGACCTGGAGTCAGTGCTCCAGCAGAAGGATGTGGAGCTCAAAGCCTCTGAGACGCAGAGGAGCATCCTGGAGCAGGACCTCGCCACCTACATCACCGAGTGCAGCGTGAGTGTCCTGACTGGTAGAGCCTTCAGCTCTGTGTGATTTATCTCTTCTGCATAGATCTGAGTAGGTGGTTGATAGCTGGGAGTTCTGTAGTACCAGATCAAAGGTTGGACACACTGGAATAATGCATGTTTTTGATCTGAATACATATGCTTACATGCTTGAAATCTGTCTTCTGTTTTTGTGAAGGAACAGGCTTCAAATAGACAAATGTGGGGGGGGGGGGGGGGGGAAGGGAAAAATGAGCAAAAAAAACAACTTTGTATTTGGACTACAGCATTTAACTGACATTGTTTATGTATTTTATCATTACAAGCTAAATAATGTCAATAGTAGTGCGAAAATCTTGTAATCACATTCTACCCATATTCTGTGGCTGATTTGTATAGAAACACAAAGATTGGATTGTTAAAGACCGAAACACACCTAGACCAAAAACAGTGCCAACCACAGAAATTTATTTTGAAATCAATGATCGCATTAATATCAGAGATAAGAATGCCTGAGGGCTATTTCACACCTTTATTTGGTTTCTCTGGTCTGAATCAGTTGATGAGTTTGTTTACTTGGAGAGTTTCTCCCTCTGTTTCTCTGTTTGGTTTGGTTCCACACAGGCATAAACCTAAACACACCAAAATACGAACTAATTAACCATGCAACCATGTTGTTTTCTTCTGATTCGTCAGAGCTGTGAAGCTGCTTTAACACAGAACGCTAAAAAAATTTCAATAGAACGTGCAAAGGTGATGTACACATAGTAAATAGAGTCGTGCTGCTGCAAGCAGTGAACACAGCACAGACCGCGCATGTAAACAGCATGGAGCAGAAACAGCGTTTGTTCATTGCTGTGTTAATTAGCGTTATCTGGCTAATATATCAGATTAAACTAAACCTTTTCAGCAGTTCTCACCACAAGCGAACCACTCCAGAGTTTGTTTGGGACCGGACCGAGATCTCCACTGTTTTCACACCTGCTCAATCGAACCGCACTAGGAGTACAAATGACCCAGAGTCCTTTTTAACCAGACCAAATAGTGCTGGTGTGAAACAGCCTAAAAAAACAACCCAAACTAACTTCAATTTTAGAAACTAATTAAACCTAACAAAAAAAAAAACGAAAAAAAAAAAAAACATAAATCTATAGATCTCCGTACCTGATTAACGAAAAATAGAAGAGAAAAAAAAGAACAGGCCTTTCTTCCTACAGCTCTACATTGGCTTTATATCATATTTGAAGTTTACTTACTGCACAAAAATAGTTACGAAAAAAACATAAAAGTTAAATAAAAGACTGCTATTATAAATCTAAAGAAATACACAAAACAGCACAAATCATAACAATAAAGTTGGTGGCAAGCTGGTTTGGTCTGGGCAGTGTGGTGACACTGGACCAGGATCAATTAGTCTGCTCCTCCCTCACACAGGTAACCTGTAGAAGTGATACAGAGAGAGAGTGAAAAAGAGAGAGCGTGAAAGCAAGCTAGCTCAGAAACTAGAAATCGTAACCTGTAGTTATACTAACTGCACCTTTTCTTTTATATTTAACCCTTGTGTGGTGTTCGGGTCTGTGGGACCCGTTTTCATTTTTCATCAAATGATACTAAAAAAATATTTTTTCTAACACAATCTCATTGGCATTGGCTAATTTTTTGTGAAAAACATTTATCAAAACACATTTTCGATAAACACACACTGTACACCCCCCCCCCCACACACACACACACACATTTATATTACATACAGTAGGTTTGGCCAAGGGCTAATAAACATTGCTTCATTTGTAAATTTGAAACTAAACAATTTTCTATTTTTCTACTCATATCTTGAGTTTAATTCATTTTCTTTTACATTTTATTAAAAAACTAATAAAAAAAGAGTAGCACTTTTTGAAAGTAATGTAACATAAGAAAGGTAAAGGGCAAATATTAACCATGTGAGCTGTTTATATTGCTTGCAATTTAGGTGAAGCAAGCATGTGTAAAGCATTTTAATGTAAAATTGCTTAATTTTGCTGAATTAAATACAAGTAACAAAGTAAACGAGAAACAAAAATATGAACACCACACAAGGGTTAATTATTTGATGCATTGATTGCTTGAAATTGTAATAGGCTAATTAATTAGTAATAGGATGTGTATATTGTATTTTAAACAGGTGTGTCTGTAATTCGTTTCTGGTACAGTGTAGCTGTACTTTATAGTAGATAAAGGAATATGATGCCCTTTTTGCTCTGAATCCATCTGACGACATATTTATCAAGGCAGGGCAGATGTGTGGTATCTGTAGCTGCAGTGAGAGCACAGCAGAGGCCCTATCTAATCTATTATTCCAGGTCTAACATTATCAGCCACTGAAGCACGATTGCGGATAGTACAGATCGATAGATACCATGCCCTGGGTTGTCTGTCTATGACAGAGGTGCCTTTAGGAAGACGTATGGTCTGTGTATCAGCCTGTGCATCATCATATGACAGTTATCCTAACCCTGCATAATTGTGTGTGTGTGTGTGTGTGTGTGTGTGTGTGTAGAGTTTGAAACGCAGCTTGGAGCAGGCTCGCGTGGAAGTCTCTCAGGAGGATGACAAGGCTCTGCAGCTGCTCCACGACATCCGTGAACAGAGTAACAAGCTGCAGGAGATTAAAGAGCAGGTAGGGTGTGCTCTTACGCAACCTCATCACTCAAAATTCATTACACAACACCGCAGAGTGTCAGAGACCAATTTATTATTTGCTCATTAGTGGGGGGAAAAAGGTAATTACTCTTATCAGCCCGATATTCAAATTACTGCGGAGAACTGCTGCTCATAATGTAGCACCCTATTCTATACTTTAAGTGTCGTGCATAGTAGATAAAACCCCCCAGCTGAGACTCACTAGAGACTGTGATTTTGTTCTCCACTTTCCGTATAGCTGCATCATGCCAAAACATGGAATTTCAGGCATATGCTCTGTCCAATTATACCACAGTTAGTTCCACAGTTAATTTCTGCAATGTGATTGGCTGAGAGGCGTTCTATGAGTGCTGTTATCAGCCGGTAATGCACTGTAACCGAAGCTCTCCATGTATTACTCCGCCACATACAGGTAGCCTAGCAAAGATTCAGCACTTACAAACCAAACTGCACAGCTACAAACAGAGCAGTAATGAAACTATTTTAACTCGCTGAGTGTTTATAACAAAACAGATCATATTTTTTATCCACTTTAACTCATTAACTTAAACCTTTAAATAAACAGCGATAATGAAACTGTGGTATAATCACAATAATACACTTGAGGTTTGTGCCGTAACGTGTAATATTGGCACTGCTGTGCTGAGGCTAAAGGGCAGTATTACACATTATAACACTCCCTCTTGTGTATTATTGCTTAAATAGACTTTTGAGGTTAGCTTTCTTTAGCAGCATTCAATATAGCAGCATCACCCTAAAGTATGTAATTCCATGTCTTTGGTGTTGTAATCCTATTGCGTTATGTATCCAACATTCTGTCTTAAACTGATATTGTGACAAAACTCAGAATTCCAGGCCTATTGTGTTTTTTAAAGCTAGAATAATTGTTCAGCTGTGTATCGTTTTGTCCCAGCCAAAATATGCGACCAACGATTGGCCAATGTTTAATTTAGCCAAAACTGTGAGCAAACTAGATCGTATTTGGAAGTAGAGGATTACAGCAGCTCTGTGAGATGCTCACTTTAAAACCTCCATGGTCGCTTTGTAGCTGCAGTTCCTTGATTAACAGCTATTCAACCAATAAATAGAACTATGGAGCTGGCACATGGCTACAGAGTGCCAGCTTGGCTGTACTCTCTCTTAGTCTTACATATTCTACAAATATGTGAGTTAAACAAATCTCATGGAGGGAAGAGGATTTTTACCTTTTAAACCCCACTAACCAGACTCCCCTCTTGAGAGTGCATCTTTCAGCCCATTTAGTGAGTAGCTGTTTATATAGCTCCACAGCAAAGCTAACTAACACCACTAACCACCCAAACCACACAGGGAACAGTGCAGACCACATTTAACCTCAACCAAATGTACAGAAGCAACAGTCTGAAGGCTAAAGGAATCATAAAATGCTGTTTGTTGTGGCAAGATATTCATTTTTGGGTGATTTTTTGGAAGCTGTGTGACGCAGTGCAGTCCGTCCAGTGCACGGAAGCCTACACACACCCCGAGGTTTTTTTTCCTGATGATTGTGTTGGCATGCTTTTGTCAGTGGCACCATTTGAAGGACAAAGAAATAAAACGTTTACTCAGCCCAGACGTTCCCCCTCTCTTTCTCTCTCACATTATACGATTAATGGAGCGGAGCTGATTCTGCAGCAAGCTCAATGAGGCCTGCAACTACTGGTTGACATTCAGAACACACACACACATATGCACACCGACTTACACACATAAAAGCACTAGGGGTGGGCGATATGGCCCTAAAATAATATCACAATATTCCATTCCAACGATACCCTTAGCGATATGACAAAACACTGAATTAAAAAAATATATATTTAAAGAATACACTACTGCAACAACATGAAAATGTAATTTACTATTGCATTAGATATGAAATATGGCACAGCCCTACCTGAGATATTAAAAAATACAAGAATTTTATCAGATTTGTAAAAGTAAATGATCCAGAATGTCATGATACTAATAATGCACTCCAAATATCTCCTTATATCCAGGATTAAAGTAAAATCAATTATACTGGACAGATATAATCTGTTTCTAGTAGATATATAATGGGAAATGAGAACAGTGTAATTTTTTTCTTTTGCTAAAAACAGCAAAATATAAAAGAACCCTGATGTGATACTTCAGGACGATATTTCAGGTTATTTTTTCGTAATATTAAAAAATGTTGGCGATATTATTGTGTGAGATGATTTAGCACACCCCTAATATGCACACACAGACATTGTATGTCCCTATAGTGGTGTGTTGTTTCATTGTTTTTTTCAGAAATCAAGTGTATTAAACAAGAGTTTCCACTGCCTAAGGAAGACTCTTCACTCAGTTTTGGAGAATTGCTGTGAGGTTTTGATTGCATTCACAGACTGAATAATTATTGAAGTCTCTCCTCCTCTGAAATATCCTCTGAAAAATAACTTTTGAAGAAACTTCAGATGCTTTGTTCTGCGTCTCTCTTTTTCATGTTAATATTATGAACTTGTGAGTCACAAAGAGGTGCTTTGATTTGGCGTTAATGGACATAAATGGAGTCGTGATTCTCTTTTTTTAATGCAGTACAGCCTGTTACAGAGAATGATAGTCAGGAGGGGTTGGAAGTGTTGAATAAAAAAGGAGAGTTTGAGCCGATTTTGTGCAGAAGGAGAATAACAGCAGAGGAGAGAAGGAGGTTTGGGAGGAAAGGAAATAACAGCATGACTCATTTCTGTGCGCGAGAGCTTCATCTCCACAGCAACAGCATCCAGACGTGATTAGGAAGCTCTGGGGTTGAGTACGAAATTCTGTTGGGCATCTCGATGCAGTGTTTTTTTTATTTTTTATTTCTGAATAAAAATACATCCTGTAGAGAAACAGCACATTCTTACACCCATACATTCATACATTCATATGCCCACAAACACACACACTATGACTATCACACCTTTTGTACCAACACCCAGCTCAGCTATATGACCCCAGGTTATATTGTCTAGCACACACAGCCCACCCTATACATATCATTATATATTATGCTCAGATTTATGCTTTTTAAAATGAATCTACGACATAGCTAAATGTGCACTCTGTGCCCTCCCCGTATAGGCAAGCTGCACCAAAGAGAGGGCTAGAAAGACCAATCTAGAGCAAATGTGAGAGAGTGCAAAAGGTGATGCAAACACCAGCACTTGAGTGTGTACACTGATAATGACGTCGTACAGATCACGCACACAGATCAAACTCATTTAACATTATACATTTGCAATGTGATTATATGCCTAAAATATTTTGTCAAATGAGTTCCTGATTAATGTTGGATCTGGTGTGTAAGAGCATAAGCAAAAAAAAAAAAAAGTTTCATTTTTGATAAAAAAAAAAAAAAAAACATACTAAAAGTCCTGACATTAATTGTAATTAAAATATTTAAAAATCTTGAAGTAATTTCACAACTGTCAAAATATAATGAATAAAAAAATCATAACATCCTATACATGCTTTCCTAAACTTTGGATTTTTAAATCCATATTTAGTGAATAGAAATCAAACATTTCATGTTTTTCAAACCTTTTATTTGGCTATTTTTTGTGTTTGTTTTCAATCGTGTAGCATTTGAGTTGATTCCTCTTAAAACAGATCTGAAGTTCCACCGATTACAACTGAGGGGTGTACATCTTTGAGGTCGAACCCGACCTTTGATTAGCCTGCTCTAATCTTAAATCAGGCACTGTAAGTTTCCGTCTCGTAAAATACATAGTCAAGCCGACACGATACTGATTAAATGTACAGTTTTTGTACCAACTCTGAGAAGAGGCCTTTAAGCCCATCTCGGCCCATGTGTTACCCATGGTAACATATGAATCACTCTAAGGAATTAACCAGAGATCATAAAAGTTAAACTGAATAACATATTGATCATGCTAATTATTGATTCAAATGTATTTAATTGAGACTAACACACTATACTATAGTAACTTCTCTATATTCTTTCACACCTAATTTAGCTTTTTCTTATCATATACTTATATACTATATGGACGAAAGTATTGGGATATACGGTCTTCATTGTTTTTTCCTGAAATCAAGGGTATTAAAGAGAGTTTATTCTGCTTTTGTTGTAGTTACTGTATCTACGGTCCAATGAAAGCTTTCTATACATTTTGGAGGATTGCTATGAGGATTTGCTTGCATTTAATAATAATGCAGACAATAGCGATGAGTCCATTAGTGAGTTGAGGATGTTGGATGATGACCAACTCACCTCATCTCCAATTCATCCCAAAGGTTTTGGGTGAAGAACCACCATTCCAGAGAACACAGTTTCACTGCAACACAGCTCTGGTGCTGGTAGCTTTATACCTCTTTTAACCCATTTCTGAAAGTAGATATGGTGAAATGGGGTCTTTTGAGGTAATCTGCTCCGGTGAGATCTATACTATTGAAAGTACTTCATTACAGGGACTTGGCAAGCTGTATGTTTGTGCATTTGCACATCTGTGTCAGCAATGGGTGCAGCTTAAAGTACCTGAATGCTTTCATGCACACACTTTATGTACTATTGACTTGACCACGCATGCCTTGTAAAACAAGGCGTCCACAAATGTGCAGACAAATTAGTAGCAGGTACTTAATTCTGTAATGTATATAAACAGACCTTAAATGACAGTAAATTCACTGTAGATCACAGAGATGTGGAGGTAGCAGGACAGTCCTCACAGATGAAGTAGTTCATGTGTCCTTCAGTGGACCTCAGGAGCCCGTTTCCATTACCAATTAAATGGCTAATTAGCCGTTTCATGTGCGAGACCCATTTTAGAATGATGATGATTGATGGTTTGGAAAGGCCAGGGGGCTCTGTCGTGTCCACACATTAGCTTTTATCAGTGTTTGAAATGAAGTAACGCCATTAGCGTCTCGGTGATACCGTCTCACAGGACTGTCCTCCCTCTGATCAGTCAGTCCACACTGCCCCTGCAATCGATAGCAGTCTGCTTCAGTCTACAGCACTCCCCCTCAGACAATCATTACAGCTCCCATTCTCATACATATTGATCTTAGACCTGCTGTGTCTAAATGTGGCTTCAAAATGTGAGTTCAGACAGAAAACTATCTAACTATCTAATCTCACGAATCAGATGAATTAAAAGACATTTACATCCTTTCATGGGTTTCAGTGCTTTAAAAAGCTAAAACTTTAGCTCATCACTGCAAGAACGTACGCTAAAAGGAAATAGTCACTTGATATCGTACACACGAATTTAAACGATATGGCGAGAAGTTTGTCAGCAAAACATAATGTCATTGTTTTTGGTATTGATGAGCTTCTGCTGATTCATGGTTGTAACTTGATTATAAATGATGAAGGCAGCTTGCTTAAACCTACCCAAAAAAAAGTGTCCTGCCAAAAAATATACAAACAGCTCTGGAACAAAATAAGAGACTGGCATAAAGTTATCCAAAAGCAGTGTGTAAGACTGGTGGAGGAGAACATGCCAAGATGCATGAAAACTGATTAAAAACTAGAATTGTTCCACCAAATATTGATTTCTGAACTCCTAAAACCTCATGAATATGAACTTGTTTTCTTTGCATTAAAGCTGTGCATCTTTTTGTTATTTCAGCCGTTTCTCATTTTCTGTAAATAAATGACATTTTTTATTTGGAATTTGGGAGAAATGTTGTCAATGTTAAAGAATCAAACAACAACAAGATCAGAGAAACTGATTCTGAAACTGAAGTGGTCTCTTAATTTTTTTCCAGAGCTGTATATATGCAAAATATTGTACGTAAAACAGTGATTCCAGCACTGTATTTTTATTGTATTCGTACTCATTGTCACCTTACTATCACTATAACTTTCAATGTATTTTATTATGATTTTAACCATGACAAAGTAGCACATAATTGTGAAGTGGAATGAAAATAATACGTGGTCTTCATTAAAATGTTTTTTATTTAATTTTAATCAAATAAAAATCTGAATAGTTTTCAGCCCCCTTTGCTCTGAAACCTCTAAATAAAACCTAGTGCAATCAACAGCCTTCAGATGTCACTGAATAAGTCAATAGAGTCCAGCTGTGTGTAATTTAGTCTCAGTATAAATACTGCTGTTCTGTGAAGACCTCAGTGGTTTCTTAGAGAGCACTAGTGAAGAAACAGCATCATGAAGATCAAGGAGATCAAGTTGTGGAGTTTCAAGTATAAAGCAGGGTTAGGTTGTAAAAACATACCCCAAGCTTTGAGCATCCCAAGAAGCACTGTACAATCCATCATCCAAAAATAGAAAAGTATTCTACAACTGTCACATCAAACCTACAAAGACGTGGCTGTCTACCCAAACTGACAGATCCAGCAAGGAGAGCACTGCTTAGAGAAGCAGCCAAGAGGCCCATGGTCACTATGAAGGAGCTGCAGAAATCCACAGCTCAGGTGGGAGTATCTGTCCACAGGACAACTGTAAATCTGTCCTTCACAGACACTATTTTCATGCTGAGATATTGAATTATTTTGCAAAGAAGAATGGGCAAAAATCTCAGTCTCTAGATTCTTTAAGCTGGAAGAGATATATAAGAAAAATACCGCCAAAAAATGTAAGCTATAGTTACAGTGAACGGTGGCTCTACTAAGTATTGATATAGGCGGAGTGAATACTTTTGCATGTCTCACTTTTCAGATGTTGATTTGATTACAATTTTTAAAAAACATGTATAATTTTCGTTCCAATTCACAATGATGGGCTACTTTGTGTCTGTCTATCACTTAATATCTCAATAAAATACATTTAAGTTTGTGGTTATAAGATGACAATAAGTGAAAAAAAAGGGGGTTCAAGGGGTATGAACACAAGCTTTTGCGAGCCACTGTAATTCAGGAATTAGCGGTATGACAAATATCTTTTTGATGCCTATGCCAGATTTTTATGTATCTGCTGATACAGAGAATTCAACTCAATTCAACTTAATTACTTATATACTCGATAGGTGCCTATTATTCCCGATTTTTTTAATAGCGTTCTATTAATTTATTCATTATCCGAATTATTAAACTTTTGCTAGATTTCTCTAGAATGGAGTATTTCACACCAAACTGCTCTACTTATCTCTGTTTACGTCTTAACCTTTTAATTATGCAGAAAATGAGAATCATTAGTGGAGTTGCCCTTTAACATGGCTTGAGGTAAGCGTGTGATGTAACCATGCAGTTTGCATAATGCTAATTACTGCATTGTACGCTTTCATTAGGTCTGTTAGCAACATTAGCCTCAAGCGGAACTCAGACTCTGAACACGACTTGGTTGATTGATGGGTTTGGGGTTGGGAGAAAGTTGTGTACGTTTAATAGTAAATCTTATAGTACTATCAGCTTTAGGCTGGTGCATATATTAATCAGCCACGCTCTTTCTGTACAGTTCGTGACGTGATTTCTCTGAAATAGAGAGCGCCTTTAAAAGGAGCCGTATTTTCCACACTCTCCCTAATGCTGCAGTCATCATTTTACAGCCCTCTGTTTATCAGCCCTCGAGCCTTTTTAAATGTAATGCATTTTTAATGGGACCGTTGTGGCCTGTGGTTGGCAGGCCGAGCAGGCAGTCTCTTTCACACACACACACACACACACACACACACACACACACTTAATTCCCTGCGGTTCTTCTCACCTCTGGCTCTCATGGCCAATGCAGTAGCAGTAGGCGGTGTAAATCTCTGAATCACAGCGATTTGATTCACAATTTAGTTCACTATTCTTTAGATTCTGACTCAGCGGAACACTGCATATACAAATCATCAGTTTTTGGTAAAACTTTATTTGAAGGTTACTTGCATAGGCACTCTGCACAGTGCATAAGCACTGAATACCGGATTTTTTACACTATAAGGTGCACATAAAATTATTGAATTTGCCCAATTTTTGGGCCCAGTTTGCCTGTATGAATTTTACCAGTCAGGTATTAAGGAGCAGTAAAGCCACTCCACTGAAGTACAGCGTTATACAGGAGTTTCAGTTTAGTTCTCCAACACTGAGGCTGGAGCAGTATTAGCATTAACTGCTAACAGTGCTAAGCTCAAACTCTTTCGCCGTTCAGAGATGAGTATTAACAGCCTGTAGCCTGCTGCTAACCCCGGCTAGCACTGCTGGAGCAGTATTAGCATTAGCCACTAACCCCGCTAAGCGCTTGTTTTTTCACTGTTCAAAGGTGAGTATATTGGACTGTAGTCTACGCGTTTACCGCATTAAAACAAGCTTTGTGTGACAAACCGCTAGCTAATATTGCCCTAGCTTACCAGAACACTCAGGGTTGCTCAGTGTTGTTCTGCTAATGCTAATGCTGCTGCCTTAGAGGTAATCTGGAAATCTAAACTTACTGTAAATGAACAGAAAAGCTTTTATACTGCTAATATACTACTGCAGCAAAACGAATATTAAAGTTTTATTTAGTATGAATAAAATGGTTTTATGCATTCAGTATTACCAAGACCATAATTTTATGTAAAATAGGATTGGTAGCAAAATAAGAAATGTAGCAAAAATAAAGTAATGTAACATAAAAAAAAAAACTACCACAAAGCTAAATTTCACTGTTTTTATTGTGTTCATATAAACTGCAAGCAATTTCAAGTAAATACATTTAACAGCAAAAATAAATATAAAGCAGGAATTGTAAGAAATCTTACTGACACTCGGAGGAAAGTGTAGCGACTCGGTTCTGATACATCAGCTCACAGATGCAGCCTTGTGCTGATTGACATTACTTTTGGAGTGATGAGGGGAAAGAGCACCATCTACCCAACCAAACAATGCAAGGCCAATTGTGCTCTCTCGGGGCTCCGGTAGCTGATGACAAGCTGCATGACCGGGATTCGAACAACAATCTCCTGATCATAGTGGCAGCGCTTAGCCCCCAGAGCAAACACACTCTTATTGCCGAGATAAATGGTTTCAAATATTCTGTTACAATACTGTGATTTAAGCACCTAAGCACATCACTTTGGATAGATAAGAGAGCAGATAAATGACGAAACTAATACTAAATCTAATAATATCATGTTTTGGTAATGCTATACTGGTAATATCCCAGAATTCTCTGCAACTGATTTTCCCTCCCAAAATGAAAAAATCTTCAAATGTCATATTCACCGTTCAGAATGCCAGATTTCATCCACAGGCGAACATTTTTCATATGTGATTAAATGATGCAATACGATACACAGTAGTATTGCACTCAGGAGCAGCAATAACAGTCTACCTCCGATGGTCTGCAGCCAGTCTCGCTTTGCTTCTGTAATTAAAAAGGGAGCTGCGTTAGTGTGTGAACGTGTCGGTCAGCCGTGTGCTGGGCCTGACAGCCCGGGCGGGGATTTGCAGGCTGTGCTGAGAGCGATGGAGCTGCAGGGAGCTTTGATTTAGAAGGTAAAATGCCAGAGGTAAGCCTGGGGGAACAATAGTGCTGCTGGATTGGGGCAGTTGTGGTGGTGCGCTTACGGTGAGTTACTGCATTGTTGTGTTTGGTGGTGACATTTAAGTCCGTCCCACGTCGACCAGGTGCTGTTCTACTACACTCCGGCCTGTGCTTTAACGCCTCGTATTGAAGCTGCCGGCCTTTCTTCTTACCCCCTCTTCTCTTCCTGCTCTCTGTCTCCTCTATCATTTATCATTGTGCAATCCATCATTAGTCCTGCCCGTATCTAGCGCTCTATCTCTCTCCCCTCTCTCACTCTCTCTCTCTCTCTCTTTCTCTCTGTCTCTCCAGTTTATCTCTCCTGCTTGTTCGTTTTCTTCTTTGTCTTGTCTCATCATATCTGTTATATTTCTGCCTCCTAAGCAGAGGCCGGACATTTATCACCACAACACCACACACAGACAACCTCTCACACAACTCGCACAAACACTAGCACATTTCCTCGTACACACAGATACATACGTACACACACATCTGCAGTGTCATGATTACAGATGTGGTCTGATAAATAGGGCTGGGCGATATGGCTCTAAAATAATATCACGATATTTCAGGGTATTTTTGCGATAACGATATACTTGGCGATATAGGAAAACAGATTTTTTTCATTTCAGGAATATAGTATAATAGTATATCAGTATAATCATAATGTGGCAAAATAAATAATATAGCATAAAAAAATATAATGCAGCAAATAATATTGCAGAACATTTAGTGCATGCATATAAACTGCAAACTAAAACAATTATACAATAAATACACCTAAAGCTTCACAGTAAATAATAGACTACTTTTAAGACAAACCATCCCTATTATCACGATATGGATTTTTAATATCACAATATTTCTGCATCACAATATATTGTACACCCCTACTGATAAACATTGGGTTATGTCACAAAAGTGCTCTATTAAAAAGGTCTCTCTGAGGGTAGTGTCCCTCTTGGTGAGAGATTGTTGACTGCTAGAAATGCCTCTTTCTCTCTCTCTCACTTTCTCTCTCTCTCTCTCTCTCTCTCTCTCTCTCTCCTGCTTGTTCGTTTTCGTTTTTGTCTTGTCTCATCATATCTGTTATATTTCTGCCTACTAAGCAGAGGCCAGACATTTATCACCACAACACCACACACAGACAACCTCTCACACAACTGGCAACTCTGACTGATGCATATACATTTTTACATACGCACATACACACAGATAAACACACATCTGTTATGTCTCAGGCAAATATTTAAATGATTACAGATGTGGTCTGATTAGTCATTGGGTTGTGCCACAAAAGTTCTCTATTAAAATGAAAAAAAAGGCTCTCGGAGGGTGTGTGTACCTCTTGGTGAGAAATTGTTGACGGGTAGAAATGCCTCTCTTTCTCACTCTTTTTCTCTCTCTTTCCAGCTTATCTCTCCTGCTTGTTCGTTTTTTGTCTTGTCTCATCATATCTGTTTTATTTCTGCCTTCTAAGCAGAGACCAGACATTTATCACCACAACTCCACACACAGACAACCTCTCACACAAACACACACACACACACACACCTACCGTTTCTTAGGCAGATGTAAATGATTACAAATGTGATTAGATTAGTCACTCGGTTATGCACAAAAGTTGCTGTATTTAAAAAAAACAACAAAAAAACAAAAATGCTCTCGGAGGATAGTGTACCTCTTGGTGAGAGATTTTTGAATGCTAGACATGCCTCTCTCTCTCTCTCTCTCTCCAGCTTATCTCTCCTGTTTGTTCGTTTTCTTCTTTGTCTTGTCTCATCATATCTGTTATATTTCTGCCTCCTAAGCAGAGGCCGGACATTTATCACCGCAACACCACAGACAGAAAACCTCTCACATAACTCTTTTCACATCCCCATATACACACTGATTCAGACATGCGCACAAATATATGTGATGTCTAAGGCTGATATGTAAATGATTACAGGTGTGATCTGATTAGCCACAAAATTGCTCTATTTCTCTCATAGGGTAGTGTCCCTCTTGGTGAGAAATTGTTGCCTGCTACACATGCCTCCATGACTTACTCGAAGACATTTTGCACATTGAATGACTTTTAGAGTATGCTCAACAGGTTGGTCATTTAGAAAAACATCCAACCATCTAGGCTGCTTCTCAGCAAACCACTGTTGCTCTTGTTTTCAGTGGTTAGTGAAGTAAAATCCTGGACGGCTACAAACTGGGACTGTATTGTCTATGGCAACAAATCCGGGGTTTGTTTGGGATTTTATAATGGTGAGGTTCAAGTATAGTGGCCTCGTGGTGAGTGTTTCCATCCTGATTTTGGGGCTTGGGGGGCAAAACACTACTCCACCCCTACTACCACTAGGGTAGTAGTGATATGGGGGGCACTATCAGGGCACTATAGAGCTAATATGTGCTGCCTCTCATGACAGAACTTCCAATTGACAGTTTTCAGCAGGATAATGCTTGCCCACACACAGCAAGGGTTTCCTAGGAATGTCTCTACCAAATTGCAACATTTGCAACATTATTAGCATTTATAGGATCAGCCTTGCAGGATCTACAGGCCAAGCTACAACAGCTATGGGTAAATATATCTCAGGATGCCATATGGAACCTGTATGCCTCTTTGCCCAACAGGGTGCAAAAGCCTCCCATTCATTTTTTTATGTATAGTTTTCCCCAATAATCACTGTAATTATAGAACTACAAATTGCTCAGTGGAACTCACTATAAGATGGACACTCACTATAGAAACAGGGCGGTGAGTTAAATCCTGTAACTGAGTGGCATCACAGCGAGACATATAGACTCTGTCGCATTCAGAGACTGAGGCAGTGTGTGAGGTGAGTGGGTGTCTGTAGGGGACCTCAGTGGGGAAGGTGTTTAGTGTGTGATTGATGTGTCATCTACCAACAACTCCGACTCCTTCCCTCCTCCAGTCTTTCACTCTCTCTTCCTCTTTTCTCTTTGCATCACTCTATCTCTCAATCTCTCAATCTGCATCCCTCTCTCACCCCTCCCCTGCCTGCCTAACCTGTCAATCAGCAATCTCTGTCTCTTCTCACTTTTCACTTCTCTCTCCTCAAACCTGACACAGACGGAACATCATGCAGTGTTCCTATGCCTGGTAGAATGGATGGCTATCATTGAAATTAATGAGATGTTGGTCTTATCATTGTAAGATGGGGAGTTTGGTTCTTAAATCATGCCATAATTATCCATAGTGGGAAATGCCAGGCTGTATCATTGATCTGTCTTTTTCTGGGGGCTCACTACAATGCTAAAAAATACTAACGTCTTGTTATCTGACATATCAGAACTGTTGACAGTGTGTTCAGCTGTCAAATGACATCACCTCAGCAGCACTTCTGAAAGATGTGAATTACAGTTTTGTTTACTTTACAATAGATTTTTATTTACAATAGAAAGGAAACATTGCGACACCCTTGCTCACTTTAATGTATCCATCCTCAGTGTCGCTTAATGTGCTTTATAATCAGGTGTGACTTATTTAAAAAAAAAATGACCAGAAAAAAAGACGTTCACAGTGCATTTTTTAATTCTTTTGCGCCTTATAGTCCGAAAAAATATGGTATAGTATTCCATCCATTATTGGGTTGTGTCACAAAAGTGCTTTATTTAAAAAAAAAAAAAAAAAAAAAAAGGTCATCAGAGGGTAGTGTACCTCTTGGTGAAAGACTGTTGACTAGGGGTGGGCGATATGGCCCTAAAATATCACAATATTTCATGGTATTTTTGCGATAACGATACTCTTGGAGATATGAGAAACACTGAATTATAAAAATAATATTTCAAGAATACACTACTGCAACAAAATGAATTTTTTTTTTATTTTTATATTCATACGATATGATATGGCACACCCCTTACTGAGATTAAAAAATACAAGAATTTTATTTTTATTTAATTTTTTGATTTGTTACAGAAGTCAATGATCCAGAATGTCGTGATACTAATAATGCACTCCAAATATATCCATATATCCAGGATTAAAGTAAAATAAATGATATTGGACAGATATAATCTGTCTCTACTAGATATATAATGAGAAATGAGAACAGTGTGAAATTGTCTTTTTCTATATAAAAAAAAAAAAAAAAACAGCAAAATAGTAGTACCCTGATGTAATAATTAAGGGTGGGTGATATTGCACGATATTTCAGGATATATTATCGTTCACAATATTAAAAAATGTTGGCGATATTATTGTATCTCATTTGGAAAACGTTGCCTATTTGAAAGACTTTTAGAGGGGGTGCATTACTGGACAGACAGAAGCACAATGGTAATTTAGAAGAATTACCCACCATCTCTGCCACTTGTCTGCAAGCCGGGGACACTTTTAACAGGAAACCAATCTTTGTAACTGGAACGGAGATTGAACTGTAGGCGTGATCAGACAGACAGTCAAACTTAACAACAGAATCACAATCTCTATTTTAGTTGATGGACTTTTTTTATTGAACAGTGAAACTCTGAACTCTCGACTCAGCAAGAGAACTTCCTCAACCCACTAATATGGTAAATGTTTTTACTGCAATGGACAAATTGAAATTTATACACTTGGCCAAGGTTTATGTTGCAGACTGTGTGGGATGCACTGCTGAGGCAGGAATTTATTCTCTTTAGAGATATGAAGCAGCACAGTTACAGCACTGAGATTCCAGTGGACACACAGTCCAATCCCTTTTAACCATTGACACTGTTTAATAGAAATCGTTACAGAGTTATTCTGCAAAACAGTGACATTTGCGTTCTATATCTGATTGATTAAAATACTCAGAAATAAGCAAAGACCAGGAATTATAGATGTATTGGTGTAAGTAATACTCCAGTAGATACAGATACAGCATTTTAGTTCTAAAGTACAGTAGTGAAGTAAAATAATACTTCAGTAGATACAGATACAGTATTTTAGTACTAAAGTACAGTAGTGAAGTAAAAATAATACTCCAGTAGATACAGATACAGCATTTTAGTATATAAGTACAGTAGTGAAGTAAAAATAATACTCCAGTAGATACAGATACAGTATTTTAGTACGTAAGTACAGTAGTGTAGTAAAAATAATACTCCAGTAGATACAGATACAGCATTTTAGTATATAAGTACAGTAGTGAAGTAATAATAATACTCCAGTAGATACAGAAACAGTATTTTAGTACTTAAGTACAGTAGTGAAGTAAAAATAATACTCCAGTAGATACAGATACAGTATTTTAGTACTTAAGTACAGTAGTGAAGTAAAAACAATACTCCAGTAGATACAGATATAGTATTTTAGTACTTAAGTACAGTAGTGTAGTAAAAATAATACTCCAGTAGATATAGAAACAGCATTTTAGTACTTAAGTACAGTAGTGAAATAAAAACAATACTCCAGTAGATACAGATACAGTATTTTAGTACTTAAGTACAGTAGTGAAGTAAAAATAATACTCCAGTAGATACAGATACAGTATTTTAGTACTTAAGTACAGTAGTGTAGTAAAAACAATACTCCAGTAGATACAGATATAGTATTTTAGTACTTAAGTACAGTAGTGTAGTAAAAATAATACTCCAGTAGATACAGATACAACATTTTAGTACCTAAGTACAGTAGTGAAGTAAAAATAATACTCCAGTAGATACTGATACAGATACATGGCATCAGTTTCATTAATTGACTCGAGCTGTGCTTGAAGGTATTGTGAATAAAATAATTATTGTTTAATGTTTAATGATTCCAGACCTTTGTTATATAGTATATACAACACCCAAATGAAGCTGTAATCAAGAGGAGGCCACTGACATTTACAGCTAATGTCAGCTGAACACAAATTCCCACACTTTTCTACTTTTCTGACACAGGACTGCACAAAAATGTTTCTCTGCCACCTCGCAGATCAATCCTGACATTTGAATCCCCCCGTGCCTCATACCGGCTGTTGACTCAGAACAGTTTGACTTTAATAAAAGAAGTGTTTTGACGGCGTCAGGCGTGAGGAAAACACTACGCTGTTACATCTCACACTCCCGGTAGTCTGTCTCTCCGTCTCTCTCTCTCTCAGTAACTCAAACACAACTTGTCACTACTTTCAACGTTGCGTCTGCCGCTTTGTTCCCGGCGTCCTCGCTCTCTGATCTCACGGTGAGGCTTTCTGGGAGGCGTATTTGCAGGAACACTGAGCCACTTCAGTGATTAAATTTTTAATACAGGCCTAATGATGAATGATGGGAGGCGAGACGCTCTGGCTGGAGTTATGGAGATGAACTGCTGAATCCAGCTGCTGCTGCTGAGTGTTTCATTTGAATCTTGGTTGAATTAGCAGTTCACATTGTGACCTCTGCTACTGTAACTCGGCTAAAAGCCTTCCTCACGCTCTTCACACTGAATATGCTTTTGAAAATAAATTGCCACATGCTGTCATTGCTTTCACAAATGATTAAAACAACAAATACAGCAGAAATGCTCCGCACTGGAGCTGAAACGCTAATGTAGCTAAGAATTAACAGGATCTTTCCGTATTGTTCAGACTATCAGGCGCACCAGAATAGCTGAATTTCTAAATTGATCACTAGTATAGGTTAAGGCAGGGCAAGTTTATTTGCACAGGACCTTTTAGAGACAATGGCAATTCAAAGTGCTTTACATAAACAAAAAGAAAAATGACATAGACATACAGACAAGAACACACTTCCAGCACCCTATGAGTGAGAAAGAGCCCTTAAATTTACAGATTTCACCCATTGGATAAGCCTTTCACATAAATGGCGCAAAAATGGACTTCTTTATTCAATTAAAAACTTTTTTTAAGCCTTTGTCAGACGTACCAAACACTACGCAACACTCCAAACAAGCAGGTGTGCTCCACCAATGATCGAAGGGTGAATCCATTGCTTCTGTACTCTGAAGGTGAAGGCTTTGAAGAATGGACCAAAACATTTGAAATTTGAATTTGAAAAAAGGTAAAAAATAAGAGAGGGTAGTCTTGGAGGGGCACTGCGTGATGTATGGGTTTAGAGGCAGAGAAGGAGGGAGAGCTGATTGGCTGAGCTGCAGCAGCAGCAGTGTGCATCCGATAGCAGTGAGATGCAGATGGCTGTTAAATCTCTTCACTTCACAGCAACACATTTCAACTATTAATGGAAAAAATATGGTTAAAGGTTTTAGGCTCTTTAAGTATTGCCCTCATATTATATTGTTCAGAGCTAATGCTCAGGGGAAGTGCCAGTCCACTGTGATATGTAGAGTTAAATGCATGTGTGGGGGGTGATGTTCTGATTTATTAACAATAAGACCAACTCCTGGATAAATACTGGGCTGTATTTGTGCTCATGAGAAACATAAAACAATTCATCATAGAAGCCCACAGAATTTGATCCTGTATGATACATTCCCTCAAATCACAAAAGCACCCATAAGACCTTGTAGCCCACACTGCATCCCCCCCCAAAAAAAAACAAAAACGTGGATTAGTCAGTGCTTTCCGTACGCTGCAGTGCACCTGATTCACTCCTACGCTCATTAACCTGCCTGGTCCCTATCAACAGGCAATTTCACATCATCACATGCTCTCCCATTATTGCTCAAGAAGTGGAATGATTAATTTTGACCTGCTCAATCTAGTCATAACCTCTCCTTTGACTACTGCCTTTCTCTCCCAGGTCTCTTTACGGGGAGCTGCTCGCGAGAAGCAGCGCAGTGAGACATCAGTTAAGATTAAGAGGCTTTTGTGATTATGCTGAGGCGACGTCTCCCGTCTTTTAATAGGAGGATGCCTTTCTTATACGTCTGATTATTAATTTAAGCTTGAATAGACTTTTGATTTAATTAAATGTCTCTTTTTTAGCAGGTGATCGCTCATATCTTCCCAGCCTCTTCATTTGTCATTTGTTCTGTATTGAGTTGAGTGTTATTTTAAAGTAATAAAGAAAGTGTCCCTCTCTTGCTCACTGAAGTGTGAGGCTTATGAGAAAGTTAGCTAAATTTCCTGTTCCACCTTAAATGGTGCTGCATTAGTTACATTGTGGCCTGAGGCTGCTGCATCCTTTTATTTATTTATATAACCCCACCCACTCAATAGGATTCCACCACCTAGCACATGCCATGTGAAGCTAGCCACAGCCTGTTTTTGAACTGGCACTGACGCAGCGTTACTGAGTAGTCAGGAAAGCGCAGCAACCAGTCTCATTTGCATCAGTTAACAGACACCTGTGCTAGGGGTGTGACAAGACACTAATATCACGAGACGAGACGAGACACGATATTGGGTTCACGAGAACGAGACGAGACGAGATTTAAAAATAAATTTTTTAAGAAAATGTCAAAAATGAAAAATGGCTTGAAAATTTGAAAATTGAAAGTTTTATTTGACAAAATCATATAACGCAAACTGGTTTCTCTCACACATTGATTCTATAAGAAATAGAAATAAGTAAAAATAAAAAATAAAAATAAAACTTTTCTAGGTCTTATATAATGTAAACAATAAGTGCAAACCACAACCAGTCATATTAAGACTATGGTTTGTGTTTTTTTCTCCTAAATCTCTTGTAATTTAACTATTCATAACCATAACCAGTCATATTAAGCCTATGCTTGAAGTGCAAACAGAGACAGAACATGTTTTTAAATACGGTACAGAGCTAAGGGATTAGTACAACTGCCTATGAAACAGTCACGTGTATGATTTACTTACAGTATTTATATATGGTTTGTGTCTTGTTGGTCACTCTGTTACCCATTATTGTTTCCACTGGAGCTAAAATGCAGCCAGACACACAACTTAACAGTAGCAGAAGCATCTTCTATGCCATGGGTATTTAATTAGAATTCAGTACGGTCCAGTTAGAGAAAATTTCGACAGGCCAAGGTCCGGACCGATTGTTAACTTGTGTTATGATTAAGTGCTATATCACGCTTTAGTCACGCCCAGCGCGCTCGGCGTAACTTTAGTTTCCGCCCGTTCTCGTTTTTACGCCCGTTCTCGGGCTCCCTATCTGCTTATAAAGGCGTTTTTTCACGGCCGCGTCCCAATTCAACAGCGGGAACAGTGGAACCGCGACCCTGACAACACGGGTTCGATCCCGCGTGAGGAGCAGTGTGTTTATTTATTTATCTTTTCCTTACCGTGTCTGCACAGATCTGATTGACTGAAGAGAGCATTTGTTTTTTTTCTTCCCGCGAGACAGTTTTAAGCCTGATAAGAAATATCGTCACATTTTAATCTCGCGAGATCACCCCTAACCTGTGCTGACCAACATTAAATTAATAGTGATGTAAAGAGAGAGCACCATCACCTACCCACCCAGAGAGAGCATCTGCTCTCTCGGCCTCCGGCTGCTGATGGCAAAGCAGCATTATCCCGCTGCCGGTTGCTGTATTATTTAAGGTGGAACAAGAAAATTCTAAATTTACGAAACTATCGAATAGCTCCTTTACTTCCTCTTCCTATCACTGGGGAATTGGTGGTGGATGATTATAAATATACTTTAGCGCTCCTCTGCTATCACAACAGACAGCAGGGTTGATGTTGTGGCATTTCTGAAATGTTGAGATCAGAAAGTAGTTAACTTTTATTTTATTAAACTGTGGATTAAATATCATAGCTAACTCTCACTGCACCTCCCACCCCGCCTCCTCATTTCTTTCTCACACACAGGCACACATGCACTGTTGTTGCTCCTGTTAATATGTTTATCATGTTTTTCCTCTACCTACAAAAACTTGTGTGTTAAGAAGAACAAGTGTAATTAATCGCAGTTAATCACAGATTTATTGTTGTGATTAATCTGATTAAATAAAGAAAAAGATTTGAATTGATTGACACCACAAATAAAAAATTCCATTCTATAGAAAAAATTGAGATTATTACAGCAAATTGTGCTTTCGATTAGTTCAGTTTTTTATCGATTGACAACCCTGATTAATTAATTTATTTTGACAACAGAATATGTTCTTGAAGTGTTGTCTCATTTCTTTGATGGTAGGATTTCAAACACTTCCCCTCGTAACTCAGTTCCAGTGGGAAGGATGACTCTTAGAAACGAGGGATAGGGATACAAACGACAAATAGGAATTATTCTGATGCTCTGATGTTCGTCTCATTTATTCTGTATTGAGTTGAATGATTAATGTAATATTGAAAGTTGTTCCTCTCTGGCTGTGGTTCTCAGGAGTACCATGCTCAGCTGGAGGAGATGCAGGTGACCATCAGACAGTTGGAGGAGGACCTGTCGGCCGCCCGCCGGCGCAGCGACCTGTACGAGGCCGAGCTCCGAGATTCACGCCAGACCAGCGAGGAGCTCAAGAGGAAAGCTGCAGACTATCAGCACAGGATTCAGAAGGTGTGTGTGTGTGTGTGGTTTGTGTGGTGTGTGTGGTTTGTGTGGTGTGTGTGGTTTGTGTGGTGTGTGGTTTGTGTATGTGTGTGTGTGGTGTGTGTGGTGTGTGGTTTTTGTGTGTGTATATATGTGGTGTGTGTGTGTGTGTGTGTGGTTTGTGTAGTTTGTGTGTGTATATGTGTGGTGTGTGTGTTTGTGTGTGGTTTGTGTAGTTTATGTGTGTGTATATGTGTGGTTTGTGTGTGTGTGGGGTGTGTTATGTTTGTGTGGGGTGTATGTGTGTGTGTGGTTTGTGTGTTTGTGTATGGCGAGTGATGTTTGTGTATGTGTGGTTTGTGTGTGTGTGGTTGTGTGTGGTGTATGTTTGTGTGTTTGTGGTGTGTGGTTTGTGTGTGTTTTTGTGTGTGTGTGGTTTGTGTATGTGTGGTTTGTGTGTGTGTGGTTTGTGTGTGTGTGGTTTGTGTGTGTGTGGTTTGTGTGTGTGTGGTTTGTGTATGTGTGTGTTTATGTGTAGTTTGTGTATGTGTGGTTTGTGTGTGTATATGTGTGGTTTGTGTGTGTATATGTGTGGTTTGTGTGTGTATATGTGTGGTTTGTGTGTGTGTGGTTTGTGTGTGTGGTGTGTGGTTTGTTTGTGTATATGTGTGGTTTGTGTATGTGTGGTTTGTGTGTGTGGTGTGTGGTTTGTGTATGTGTGGTTTGTGTATGTGTGTGTTTATGTGTAGTTTGTGTATGTGTGGTTTGTTTGTGTGTGGTTTGTGTGTGTATATGTGTGGTTTGTGTATGTGTGGTTTGTGTGTGTGGTGTGTGGTTTGGGTGTGTATATGTGTGGTTTGTGTATGTGTGGTTTGTGTGTGTGTGGTTTGTGTGTGTGTGGTTTGTGTGTGTATATGTGTGGTTTGTGTATGTGTGGTTTGTGTGTGTGGTGTGTGGTTTGGGTGTGTATATGTGTGGTTTGTGTATGTGTGGTTTGTGTGTGTGGTGTGTGCGTGGTTTGTGTATGTGTGGTTTGTTTATGTGTGTTGTGTGTGTGGTGTGTGATGTTTGTGTGTGTGTGTGTGTGTGTATGTGTGGTTTGTTTGTGTGTGGTGTGTGTGGTTTGTGTATGTGTGGTTTGTGTATGTGTGGTTTGTGTGTGTGTGGTTTGTGTGTGTGTGTGGTTTGTGTGTGTGTGTGTGTGTGGTTTGTGTGTGTATATGTGTGGTTTGTGTGTGTGTGGTTTGTGTATGTGTGGTTTGTTTATATGTGTTGTGTGTGTGTGGTGTGTGATGTTTGTGTGTGTGTGTGTGTGTGTATGTGTGGTTTGTTTGTGTGTGTGTGTGTGTGTGTGTATATGTGTGGTTTGTTTGTGTGTGTGTGTGTGTGTGGTTTGTGTGTGTATATGTGTGGTTTGTGTATGTGTGGTTTGTGTGTGTGTGGTGTGTGTGGTTTGTGTATGTGTGGTTTGTTTATATGTGTTGTGTGTGTGTGGTGTGTGATGTTTGTGTGTGTGTGTGTGTGTGTGTGTGTATGTGTGGTTTGTTTGTGTGTGTGTGTGTGTGTGTGTTTTGTGTATGTGTGGTTTGTTTATGTGTGTTGTGTGTGTGTGTGGTTTGTGTGTGTGGTGTGTGTGTGTGTGTGTATGTGTGGTGTGTGTGTATGTGTGGTGTGTGTGTGTGTGTGTGTGCGAGGAAAAGATAGCAAGAGAATAAACAAGTGACTAATGAAAAGAATAAACGATGAGTGAAGTAATCAATGATCAGGCAAGGTCATTTACATAGCAGATTTCAAAGGCAATTCAAAGGGATTTGCATAAATAAAGCAAGAATTAAAACAGCATAAAAGAGCAGTGAATTCCAAACAAAAATGCTACAAAGATATGTATAATAAAATAAATAAAAGATCTGAAACATGAAAAACAATCCAATAAAGATTCATTTAAAAAATACAATTTCAATGAAAGCAATTATATATATATTTTTTTTTTTTGCTAGTGAGCAAGTATAAATCTTACTTTTATTGCGATGTTCTCTACGCCAGGGGTGGGCAATATGGCTCTAAAATAATATCACGATATTTCAGGGTATTTTTGCGATAACGTTAAACTTGACGATATAGGAAAACTAATAATTAATTAATTTCAGGAATATAGTATAAGAGTATAACAGCATAATCATTATGTGGCAAAATAAATAATATAGCATAAAATATTATAAAGCAGCAACAAATACTGCAGAATACATAGTGCATGCATATGAACTGCAAACTAAAACAATTATACAATAAATACACCTAAAGCTTCACAGTAAATAATAGACTACTTTTAAGACAGAACAGCCCTATTATCACGATATGGATTTTTAATATCATGATATTTCTGTGTTACGATATATTGTATATACGATATAATATTGCCCACCCCTACTCTACGCTATAAACTCTACATATATATATATATATATATATATATATATATATATATATATATATATATATATATATATATATATATATATATATATATATATATATATATATCTGTCTATATATTTGTCTCAACAGGCAAAAGAACAAGGCAAGTCTGAAGCAGAGGAGCTGCTCACCAAACTGGAGAAGGTAAAGGACTTCCAGCACCCTCCACACAATCCCTCCTCCTCCTGACTCCAGTTTCACTACAGCCGCTTCCCTGCACCTGAAACATCGCTCCACCCCTGGAGGACCACTCTGGGTGGGGTTTCTCCCTAATAGGTCTTTATTGATACGGCTGAGGCAGGTCAGCGTCTGCGAATCTCTCCTAAATCTGACCTACATTAATATTTGAGCGGCCCTGAGTCTAGGGTAGCCTCCTCACACCTCCTCACACAATCCAGCTCTGGAGTGCCTTCACTCAACTTCAACTCCACTGCTCATTTACAGACCTCAGCCCTTTCCCACAAAGCAAACATACCAGAGGCCTGTGTGTGTATCAGAGAGAGAATGAGAGAGAGAGAGAGAATGAGAGAATGAGTCTGTGTAGGCGTCAATCACCCTAGAGTGCTCACTCATCACCTGCTGCTCTCACACTCTTGGCTTTTCTAATACAATGAGATCACTTCCAGTTCGAGTTGGCGTTTCATGTTAATGACTGGACCCTGCATGAAGCTGCTACTCCAGTGTGATGATAGCTGGCTATTACAATGCAATCCATAGTGAAGGGGGTTAGTGGCAAGTGCTTTTCTTTTAGTTAAAAGCTGCAGTACACACTGATAAAAAAATTGCAAAGTATGGTTATAAAAATCTAATTTTTACATTTGTATAGTTTTGTATTTGTTGCTATCCTGATGGTCTTTTAGGAAGCTTTTACACTTACCTTGTTTGGTCTAGACTTTTAGACTTAGGGTGTTTTTGTCAGGCACACCTGAAAGTCTGGACCGTGATCCGAACCAAGGTTCATGTGTTTGCTACATTGTATATATTTGGTTCGCTTATTTTTGTTTTCACACTGCAGTTTAGGGAGCGCACCAAAGACCTTTCTGTGATACTCCTACATCCTTTTATCATCACTTACATATCGATGCATTTTCCTTAACCTGACGCTGATTGGTTTTAGAAGGACATGTGTCTGACGTTGGTGTGTTGACAATTCAGCGGGTGGTGCCTTCTCAGCTTCCTGTAATTGGTCCGAAATTTTGAACTATCTAGAAAAGCGCTTTCACACTGCAGGCGAACCGGACCATGGTTCAGAAGATCTTGGTCGGACCAAAATCTCGTCCTTTGGTCCGGACCGTGGTTCGCGGCCCCTTTCGCATCTGCTACTTTGGTTCGAACCAAACTAAAAAGTCAGAAAGTCCGGACCAAACAAGGCCGGTGTGAAAGCACCCTTAGTTTCTTCCGAGCCAAAATAACAGATGTGAAAGGTCCAACCAAAAGAGGCGGTCTTGGTTTGGATCAACTGAACCCTAGTCAGGTTTGGCTGCAGTGTTAAAACCTTTAATTTGGATAGTAAAGACTTTCAGAGCAATTACACAATTACACAAGTTGAGGTAGGACATACAATACACACCAAAATTTGGACACACCTTCTCTTTTTTTTAATGCCTTTTCTTTATTTTCATGACTATTTACATTGTAGATTCTCACTGAAGGCATCAAAACTATGAATGAACAAATATCTCTCAGTGAGCTTCAAGAGGTGGTCACCTGAAATGGTTTTCCAACAGTCTTGAAGGAAGGAGTTCCCAGAGGTGTTTAGCAGCACTTGTTGCTCCTTTGCCTTCTTCACTCTGTGCTCCAGCTCACCTCAAACCATCTGGATTGGGTTCAGGTCCGGTGACTGTGGAGGACAGCTCATTTTTTATTAAGTACATAAAACTCCACATGTGTTCATTCATAGTTTTAATGCCTTCAGTGAGAATCTAAAATGTAAATAGTCATGAAAATAAAGAAAACGCATTGAATGAGAAGGTGTGTCCAAACTTTTGGCCTGTAATGTTTTTATCCAGTCAATAACAGGAAAGCAAAACATCCAGCGTTTTACAGAAGTCTCACAGCAGCATAGACTCTGATCCCTTGATTTACAAATGAAATGTAAAATTTACTGATGATTAGTGATGGTTTGTAGAGTCTGTTGACAACTTTTATGGAGATAAGGATTTCATTTTTTAGCAGGTTTTGGCACACTGCCCACACTGCCAAAAGTACCAAATGGTCTTATATAATAATCAAATTGCTCACTGAGCGAAATATGAACTTTTTGTTTAATTGTTAACTTGTTTTACCACTATTTGGAGAGGTTGCACTTGACTGTGAGATAGCTCTCACTGTTCTTTACATAATTCTAAAAAGTTCTGTATTATAGTCATCAAGAGAGAGAGGTTAAACTAATATTGGTGGGCATTTTGTGAAGAATTTGATTACATCTGCTGCGCTCCTCCAATGAACGTCGCCTTGCTTTGCCAAACATTCACACAAAGCAATCCAAGACTGTTCTCATACAGAGTTCCCCAATGGTGAAACAAACTGCCTTCCACTACCAGATCAGGAGAATCTCTCACTATCTTTAATAAACTCCTGAAGACAGAGCTCTTCAAAGAGCACTTACTCTCCTAACACCTCTAACATACTAACTACTTCTAACCTCATTTCCTTCTTCCCCTCCTTCACTCCTCTATCCCCTTACTTTCCTTCGACCTCCTCTAAGCCCTATCTAAAAATGTTTTACCTTTAACTTCTATTACTTTTGTACTTCACTATTGTAAGTCGCTTTGGACAAAAGCGTCTGCCAAATGTAATGTAATGTACATCTGTATTTTAAATTACAGGGACTCTCATGAAATATTGGTCTGTTTACTTTGAGGGTTTATGAATCCATTTGCTATGGAAATACAAGAAGATACAAATAGACAGAAGCATGCTCTACTTCCATATTTTATGGTGTGTTTTACTCTATTTTGATAGGATTTCCAGTTCTAAGGTCAATATTTGGTTTGATATTTGATGATTAAAATGTCCACAAATGTCAAAATGTCAAAAATGCATAAATGCTGCTTTGTTTTATTGTTGGATATTATATTGAAACCATAACACCCTTAGTTACTGAATAACATAACAATCCTGCAGATTAAGAGATTAATCCAACAACTGTCTCACACAGATCTGCCACCATTACCATTACCCTGCTCTCTGAGACAGCCAGCCTCGCCATTACAGCTCTCCCTGATCCTGCATGCTTCAGCGTATTTATTTACTCACTCCCTCACATCGTAAATAACAGCAGCTCAGAGTGTGTGCCGCCTGCAGTGCCCTTCAGTGCAGCTCTCGGTCTGAGATGTGTATGTGTGTGTGTGTGTGTGTGATTGAGATGATGCTCTGCTGTCCTTGGCTGATGATCTGAGGCCTTGTGTTTTTCAGACCAATGCGGAGCAGCAGCTGAAGATCCAGGAGCTGCAGGATAAGCTGTCTAAGGTAATGTTCTTCACTCACTTACAGATGATTGGTGTGATTCGGTCTCGAATAAGAGATGAGATTTCAGTTTATTAGTTCATTTGTACTGTGTAGTTTTAGGACCAGATATGAAAGCTCTTTTACTGATAACAGTTTAATGAAGCATTTATGGAACAATAGCTTTATTGTAGCAGTGCTTTAATGGTGAATGTTATTGGTAATTGGTAAAAAAAAAGTTTTAATGGAGCTAAACTATTTCTTATTTATTCAATTTCTTAAACTTAAGGGACACATATTACACATTTTTATCAGTACTGTCAACATTATCACTTTAACCTATTAGATTAATCTGAAAAAAAAAAAAAACCAGCATTCTGCCGTAATTCACTCTTAGTGCCTGGTGATGTATTGGGGGTTTTGTTTTGTGATGTAAACACTTCTTTGTTTGTTTAAAAAGGTAGATATTTTTATTTATTTGTTTATTTTTTTAGTCTAAAAAAGTTAAACAATCTTAATCTTCTCTTCTTTTTTCATGTTTTGAATTGATTTTTTATTTATTTTTATTTTTTAAATTTAGCTGTTACTTAAACTTAATTCCCAAAGGACTATTGTCAAGTTACTGTGTAGTGTAATTCATAGCCTACATTCATAACAAACATGTTATGAATATATAGCTGCAAAATATCTATTTACATTAGCATTAGTTTATTTTTTATTGCAGTTTTTTGGAGGTGACAGCGGTGCATAAATCAAGCTGCCACTCCCATCTCAGTCATTTATACTGAGATTTCTCATGATGTGTGAATCGGTCATAAATTTTACCAACACCCTCTAGTAAAACTAATCCAGTATGAATCGACTTAAGTCCAGTGTTTGGTTGTAGCGTTAGCTTAGCCTAGTACGAAAGCAAACTTGTTTTATTGACTGCGTTTGTGGTTGGTGAAAAACGGTTAATTTGATAAAACGGCATCTGCTTTATTAATAAGATTTCTGATAATGCAGATAATCTTACTGAACCTTAAAGTGACAGTATGTAAGATTTTGGTGAGAGTATGTAATTATTGCACCAAGCACGCTAAGACCTTCTTTTAAAACATGCATTGTGGTGCAGTATCTTTTCAGTGTGGATGAATCTGGTGATTTTAGGAAAAATTCAGTTGTTTTCTATCCGTCTTTCTTCAGTTCTAATTCTGTGTTCCTTGGTTTAATGATCTTTCTGATATCTTCATTTTCACAATAGTTCTTGAATCAGCACTATTAGCAGTGTCTTGTTTGCTCAGGTAACCAGGAAATGCTTTTACCAAGAACAGAAAAAAGTCCCAGGACCTACCAGACACCCTGTTTTTAGAATGAAAGTATGTGGTAGTTTAGATGGTAGCAGAAGCACATAATGCCGGAAGTACTATGTTCAATTTAAAAGAAAGAATCTGCTGCTTTAATACTACTGATGGTTACCTGCCAAGTGATGCATCTTTTGATGTCTGTGCAGAAGATTACCTGTCTTTCTCTGTTCTTTCAGTACGGCCTGTGTGTCATCATTTTTCAGAATAGTGTGTTTTCTCATGATATTCCCCATTCCTCACTCTGAAACTCTGGCTTTATTCCCTGGGCAGGCGGTGAAGGCCAGCACAGAGGCCACCGAGCTGCTGCAGAACATCCGTCAGGCCAAAGAGCGACTGGAGCGCGACCTGGAGCGACTGCGCAGCAAAACCGACCCCAGCGACACGTTACGCAGACGCCTGCGCGAGACTGAGGCAAGAAGCAGCACTGCTGATATACTCTCTATATCACAGTGTTTACAAACACACTATAGTTCATACATTCAGCTACTTTTAGATGCATCCATTGCTGACACAGAAGTACAAATGCACCTGCACAGCTTGTCTAGGTTTTGTAGAGAATTATTTCCATTAAATTAGGATTCTGTGGAGTAGATAAACATTAGCTTCATACCTAATACCAGGATTGGTTTAGAGGGGTATGATAAAGCCTATCTGTGTTCTATTGAATGATTGTGTCCCAATACTTTTATCCATATTGGGTAAATTGTCCATTTTTCACTTTGTGACATAATGTGAATCTGGCAATTGTTCTATACATTTTGAGGAATACACCAATAGAAATGCTAAATATATATATTTGCAGTTGGTTTGCCTAATATTACAGTATTAGGCATTTCATTATAATTACAATATATTTTTTCCTTGCCTTAATATTGGCTTGATGATTTTTATTTTGTTAAAAAAAAAAAATTGATTCCAGTTCCAGTGTCTGAATATTCTTGCAAAATCACTGCAAGTTATAAGGAAGAAAATGCATTCTTATGCTATTATATTATCATTATATCACTTGAATAATATGTTTCTAAAATAACAATACTATTGTTTATTTACTATAAATTTCTAGCATAATGTACCATCCAAAACAGTGAGTTATCTTGACAGGCTTATAAAATATTATGTTTCATATATTTGTATTGTGTCTGCACATATAATGAATAATATGTGCAGTACTATTAAAAGTTTGGACATACTTTGTCATTCAATGGTTTCTTTTTTTGGTTATTTAATTTAGTTTCTTCTTTATAGATTAACATTACAGACATAAAATTAGACCTGACCTAACCTACGAATTTTGTCTAAATGTCATGATAAATGAACCAATAGGAATGCTCAAAAATCTTTTGATATTGAGTTCGATTAAAAGTTTTTTTCATGTATAAAATTACCATTTTAGACTTAACTGTGACAGTATACAGCTTTTTTAACCCTGTTGTGTGAAAAGAAACACTGACTTGCTAGTTCCACCAAAACCCTTTTTATTTCCAAAATCTGTTTAATCAAGTCCACTTATAAAATAGACCCTACACTACCCTATTTTGCTAAATATATCAACTCTTTCTTCCCTTTTATCAGTGAAAAAAAGGACCACCATACACCTACCCCTGACCAGATCTTATTAGTATGTAGCGAGTGAATTGCTCTGGTGTGAGTGTAACAGGTGCAGCAGTGTTGCTGGTTTGGTGTTTTGTTTGTTGCTGCTGAGTAGGGTATGGTTTGCCAGCAACATAAAAGCCTGCCAGCAGCAGCAGCCCTGTGGCCAGATCCTGACCATTCACTGAAGAAAAGCCAGCGCAGGGGTATTGGCACAGGGCTGCACAGCACAGTTTGGTCATGTGCCTGCCTTAGATTCATCTGATTCACTCAAACCAGCGCTATAAACTACAGTGCTGTTTTCATCACCATGATAGCACATGAGAATGGACCACTACCCAAAAAAAAAACATGCTCACTGATCTTATTAAGGTTTTCTTCTATTTATGGGCAGGCTGGAAACCGTTGGGACTGATAAACTGTGCATTAATTTATAAATTATCGTCAGTAACGTTAAGTACTCTTGATAAAAAAGGCCGATAATTGTAGGCACAAAGTCCACTCCATCCAGAAAGAGTAAATCTGATTGTGGTTGGATGAGAAGTATAAACATATACCATTCTAACATCCTATTGGTTTATATGATGCATCACACCTGCATACGTCCCGCCCCCCACACTCCAGCAAGAACATAGCAGACGTACTGTATGTAGTCTAGTATGAAGATGATCCGTGCAGAGACTTAAGAGAACTCCAGACAAACTCCAGTCCAACTAAGCTTTTTTAATATACAGCTTTGAAAAAAATTAAGAGACCACTTCAGTTTCTGAATCAATTTCTCTGATTTTGCTATTTATAGGTTTATGTTTGAGTCAAATGAACATGGTTGTTTTATTCTAAAACTACAGACATTTCTCCCAAATTCCAAATATTCCAGAAATATTGTCATTTAGAGCATTTATTTGCAGAAAATAAAGATGCAGAGCTTTTAGACCTAAAATAAGGCAAAGAAAACAAATTTGGTGGAATAACCCTGGTTTTTAATCACAGTTTTCATGCATCTTGGCATGTTCTCCTCCACCAGTCTTACACACTGCTTTTGGATAACTTTATGCCACTCCTGGTGCAAAAAAAACATCCATCTTCCTCTTGTTTATATTCTAGAGGTTTTCAATTTGGTAAAATCAAAGAAACTCAAATTTTTAAGTGGTCTCTTATGTTTTTTTACCGGAGCTGTATATACGTTGTACTAAAATACATTAATTTACAATGGACATATATGCAGCTGAAACACTAGGGAGCCTAGTGCATCCCAAATTTATCAACATTAACATTTTAATATGACATTAAGGCTCATTAAAGCTTTTAGTAAAATGTGTTTTGGAAGGGGGGGTAGTGCACGATAGGACTCTGTAGTGCGGCCTAATTTTTGTGCTTAACGACAATTTTTCCCCTTACATTACTTTTACATTAATTTTATACTTTAAGTAGTTTTGAAGCCAGTACTTTTACACTTCTACTTAAAAAGTAAAAAGCTTAAGTTGATACCCCAGTATCTATACTTCTACCTGAGTACTGAATATCAAAACTTTTGGCACTTTTGTCAATTTATATACTGCAATCCCATTTTTTATATATATATATATTTGTAGTTCTTTCTGATATTGTATTTTTTAATGATCATAATAAGCCAGATAAAGGCCCATTTTTAATTTTTTTTTTTATAGTTTTTTTAAATAGTACTGTACAAAATACATGTTGTTCAGTATTATATTGTATGAGTGTTTAATTCTGCTAATATTTGTATTTCCAGTAGGTATACTTGATTACTTAATACAGTATTTTACAGGAATTTCACAATAATGACATTATTGATTTATCGTACAGTATATGGCCATAACTTCAGTCATAACAAAAAATGCTTCAATATTGGCCTTTAATTTTTTTTATATATATATATATAATATATATATATATATATATATATAATATATAATATATATATATATATATAATATATATATATATAATATTCTAATTCCAATGTCTGAATATTCTTTAAAAAACTGGTATTTATAAGGTAGTAAATGCATTGTTAGGTATTGTTATTCAATTTAAAAAAATTACAATTTCTGGCAAAATGTATTAACCAAAACAGTTTGTTATCGTGACAGGTCTTATGTTTTAGTCTTATGTTTTATATATTGGTACTGTATATGTCCGAACAGTATAATATAAAAAACACATACATGTGGTATAAAGTTTTATACCGACCCATTCACATTAAATGTTCTTACTTAAAAAAAGGGCCAATATTGAAGCATTTCTGTTATAATTAAAGTTATGTCCATGTACTGTACGATAAATCAATAATGTAATTATTGTGAAAGGCCTGTAAAATACTGTAAAATTAAGTATGTTGATATGTGTGTGTGTGTGTGTGTGTGTGTGTGCAGGAGGGCAGGAAGACTCTGGAGAATCAGGTGAAAAGGCTAGAGATGGTCGAGCGCCGGGAGAATAAACTGAAAGATGACATTCAGACCAAATCCCAGCAGATCCAGCAGATGGCCGAGAAGATCCTGGTAAGCCCCCCATTCTCCTCATCTCTCTCTCTTAAATCTACTATATATATCCCGTTTTTCTCTCTCTCTCATTTCCAGTTTCTCTCTCTATACCCCCTACCATTATCCCCCTTCTTTAACTGTTTCCATCCTCTTAGCCCCCCTTTCCCCAAGCCTAAATTATTTCCTGCTTTACACCCCATCATAATCCCCCTCCTCTCTTTCTCTCTCTCTCTCTCTCTCTCTCTCTCTCTCTCTCTCTCTCTGTCCCCCCTTCCCTTAATCTCTTAACTACCCGCTCCCTCTGTCTCCCCTCTCTGCTCCCAGATTACCCCCTCAGAAAAGAGCCCGCACATTCACACGCACTCACAACTCATGAGTCCCTCTCTAAGGGGATGTCCCGTCTGCTGCCGTACACACACTTTCCTCTCACTGGGGAGCTGGCACACACTCGCTCCAGCATGAACGGGCTCCGGTACCACTCCGCGTCTGAGGCACACCTCCTTAAAGCACGTTTTTCAAGTTTTTAAGTGTCTTTCCATGTTCTTGTGAATGTTGCAGAACTGTCCAGCCTACACGTCCGTGCTTTTCTGATCATTAATTATGCTCTTTTTTTTATTTCTTTTCGTCTACAGGAGCTGGAGGACAACCTAAGGGAGACCCAGGCCACAGCCCAGAGGATGGAGGCCCACCTAGTTCAGAAGGAAAGACTATACGAGGACAAGATCAAGGTAATGTGAAGCATTGGTCTCTTGAACAGTTTAATTCAGTGCACACATTTACTGAAGTCTGATACATTGCCTGTTATACAGTATAATGGAATTGGTGCAGCAATATTAAATATAATATTTAATGGAAACAAGCTTCTCATTGACTGTCTGTTTACAAAAAGGGACAGAACAAGACCAGAACAGTAAATCTAACCCAGCTATGTTTAGTCTGTAAGCTGTTTTTAGGATATCTGCACTCAGGAAAGCCTGGGTTCATTATCTTTGGAAGGACGGATTGACAGTCTAGGACAGAATGAAAGAATGAAGAAGAACAAAAAAAACAAAACAAAGGAAATTTCAGGCTCACAGTGCAACATAAATGACTGTGCAGTAAGTAGGATGTATATAAAAAAAATAGAATATAATTGAAAAGTTACTTTATTTTTAGTTATTTAGTTCAAAATGTGAAACTCATATATTATATAGATGTATTAAACACAGAATTATCTATTTTATGCATTTATTTCTTCTTTAGTCGATGATTATGGCTTACAGCCAATGAAAACCCAAAAATCAGTGTCTCAGAAAATTAAAACATTATAAAAGGCCAATTGATACTTTTGACAGTGTGGGCAGTGTGCCAAATCCTGCTGGAAAATGAAATCATATATGTCTGTATTGGTAGATAATTGCTTTAGGAAGCATTGGCTGATTTGTCCAATATTTCTAGGGCTGCAGCTATCTATTATTTTACTAATCGAAAAAACGAGTTGATTAATCAAGTAATCTGATAAAACATAATTGTTTTCTTAAAGAGTAATTAAGAATACACAAGAGAAAACAAGACAATTCACTTAATATTAAAATAATGATTTACAAATTGATTTCCTTATTTAGATAAGTTATATTTTTGAATTCACAACATACATTTCCAAACTGCAAACACAAATAGAAATAAATAAAGGAATAATAATCATTTAATAATTAGTACTTTAATCAATTAGGTTAAATTATTTTCAACAAGGATTTATTTTAAGTATCAAAACTATAGGGCATTAACTAATAAAAAATGGCATAAACATTTGCATTTTGTTGTGCATCTTAGCTTCTACAATTACTCGAGGCACAGAAAATGACTAGATCCATTTTTTAAATCGAGTAACTCGAATTACTTGAGTTATCTTTTCATCCCTACATATTTCAAACCGATACTTGCTGTTGCATTTATTGTATGCTGGAAAAGGACCAAGCGATACTGGCTTAAATTTGTAGATTTAATATTAATATTAATATTAAGTTATTTGTTATAGAAGTGTAACGTTAAACTGGGGTGTCAAGTTTCTTAAAAAAAAAAGTTTTAAAAAATATATGAATATTAGCATTGGCAGATAAATACATGTGTAATATTGGATATCAACATTGGCTCAGAATTTGCACATCGGTGCATTCGGAGTTGATAGCTTATCATTTTTAAATACACATTATATAAACGATTACTCTAAAGCGCTTGAGTTAAATCGTGGCACAGTGGATAACACCACAACCTGCCAGTGAGCTTCCACATTACATGGGAGACTGGGGTTCAATTCCTGGTATGGGTGACTATGCTGTGCTACACTAATAAGAGTCCTTGGGCAAGACTCCTAACACTACATTGGCTCAATTCTGTAATAGAAATAAACTTTTAAGTAAAAAAAAAATAATTCTATAGACTCATAAATACTGATATATGTATAAACATGTGCTGTATATCTGACTGGTCACTGTATACATGCTTGTGTCTGTGTCTGTGTTCAGATACTGGAGGCGCAGATGAAAGCAGACATGGCTGATAAGGACGTTTTGGAGGCCAAACGAGCCCAGCATGAAGAGGAGGTGCGGGAGAAGGGCAAACTCCTCAGCGAACAGAAAGCTGTAAGAATCTCCTCCTCCTCTTCTTCTCCACGTAACTCCACTCCGTCAGCGGCCCACTCGCGTCTTCCACTCCTTCTATATTTATCTCTCCATCCTTTCCAGAAACGCAGGCCTTTGCTTTGCCGGTTCAGGATAGAAATAGTTTGTGTCGGAATAACTATGCCCACATCTTTTGGGTTCCCATCTGGCTTTTGTATGAGTGTGAGTGAGTCAGTGTGTGTGTGTGTGCCTGCACAGATTTGCTGGCATGTTGATGGTCTTAGTCCTGTTTGTTTTTGGAGAGAACACGGTCTAGTTTGTGCTGCAGAAAGAGATTTGAGTCGGGCTTTGAGGGCTTTAATTCATTATGTGAGTCTAGTTCTAATCAGGCGCTTTATCTATCTCAGGCTTTAGCTCCTGATCTTGTTAACTTGCTGAGCTTGAGCTGCCTGTGCTGACTTAGAAGCCTAGTTGTGTTATTTGTGGACAATATGACAACATCTTATAGGTTTAAGCTCATTAAATGTTTGTCTTTTTTAATGACTACATTTAGATAGATAGATAGATAGATAGATAGATAGATAGATAGATAGATAGATAGATAGATAGATAGATAGATAGATAGATAGATAGATAGATAGATAGATAGATAGATAGAAAGATAGATACATACATACATACATACATACATACATAGATGGATACATGGATGGATGGATGGATGGATGGATGGATAGACAGACAGACAGACAGACAGACAGACAGACAGACAGACAGACAGACAGACAGACAGACAGACAGACAGACAGACAGACAGACAGACAGACAGACAGATAGATACTTCATCTATCCCGAAGGAAATTTAGGCATCCAGCAGCAACAACACAATACAATAAGAAACATATTCAAACATATTTAGGAAAATTAGGAAATTAACAGAGCAAAGTGCAATGCGCAATGACATTGATTATGAAAGTGACTGATGTGACATAGAAATATAATATAAATATGCATCTGTAACAAATATAGTTCTAAAAGGAGATTGTGAATATGTGAATACCCAATCATGAGTAAAGTGTACTTGAATGTAAGTGAGGTTGGGGAAGTGTAAATAATTAAGTGGTAGAATAATGTCCATGTGGTGTGACTGGATTAAACTCAGTCAGCAGCAGCATCCCGTCCCCGATGGGAGGAGTTAAAGAGTCTGATGGCTCTCGGAATAAAGGATCTTCTGAGTCTGTCTGTTGTGCAGCTCTGTGACAGCTGCGCAACAGCTGTTACAGAACTTTAAACTCAAACATTTAAATGTACATAATATAACTAAACAAATAAAAACAGAAGTAATGTCTGTAAAACAGTAATTCTGAAAAATCAGTTACAGAGTGCAGATCCTGCAGAAACGTGAGAGGTGCTAGAATGTTGCTAGGCGGTTGCTAAGGTATTCTTGTGATATAGTTTTGATTGCTAATGCTAAGGTGTTCCTAGGTGGTTGCTTAGTTATTTCAATGGTATTTTCCTTGATTGCTAAAGTGTTTCTAGGTGTTGCTAGGTGGTTGCTAAGGTAAATGTACTGGTTGCAAATGTGTTGTTAGGTGGTTGATAATTAATTTCTATCATAAGTCTTGATTGCTAAGGTGTTGCTTAGAGGTTGCTAATGAATTACTATTGTATAGGACTTGATTGCTAAAGTGTTGCTAGGTGGTTGCTAGGGTTTTGCTATGAAATATAACTTGATTGCTAAAGTGGTGTTTGGTGGTTGCTAGGGTTTTGCTATTGTTTAAGACTTGATTGCTAAAATGTTGCTAGGTGGTTGCTAGGGTTTTGCTATGGTATACAACTTGATTGCTAAAGTGTTGCTAGGTGGTTGCTGAGGTATGGGCTTTAATTGCTAAGGTTTTGCTGAGAAGGTTTTGCCAAGAAATTTCTATGGTATGGGCCTCGATTGCTAAAGTATTGGTAAGTGGTTGCTAAGGTATAGGTGTTGGTTGCTATGTGGTTGCTAATGTTTTGTTATAGTTTACGTCTTGATTGCTAAAGCAGTGTTGCTAGGTGGTTGCTGGGGTTTTGCTTTGGTATACTACTTGATTGCTAAAGTGTTGCTAGGTGATTGCTAGGGTTTTGCTATGGTATACAACTTGATTGCTAAAGTGGTGTTTGGTGGCTGCTAAGGTTTTTATGGCAAACGTCTTGATTACTAAAGTGGTGTTTGGTGGTTGCTAAGGTTTTTATGGTATACGTCTTGATTGCTAAAGTGGTGTTTGGTGGTTACTAAGGTTTTTATGGTATACGTCTTGATTGCTAAAGTGGTGTTTGGTGGTTGCTAAGGTTTTTATGGTATACAGTTGATTGCTGAAGTGGTGTTTGGTGGTTACTAAGATTTTGCTATGGTTACGACTTGATTGCTAAAGTGATGTTTGGTGGTTGCTAAGATTTTGCTTTGGTATACGTCTTGATTGCTAAAGTGTTGCTAGGTGATTGCTAGGGTTTTGCTATGGTATACAACTTGATTGCTAAAGTGGTGTTTGGTGGTTGCTAAGGTTTTAATGGTATACAGTTGATTGCTGAAGTGGTGTAAGGTGGTTGCTAAGGTTTTTATGGTATATGTCTTGATTGCTAAAGTGGTGTTTGGTGGTTGCTAAGGTTTTAATGGTATACAGTTGATTGCTGAAGTGGTGTAAGGTGGTTGCTAAGGTTTTTATGGTATACAGTAGATTGCTAAAGTGGTGTTTGGTGGTTACTAAGGTTTTCTATGGAATACGACTTGATTGCCAAAGTGGTGTAAGGTGGTTACTAAGGTATAGTCCTTAATAGCTAAGGTTTTGCTGATCAAATATTGTTAGATGGTATAGGTATAGGTGTTGGTTGCTAAGTGGTTGCTAATGTTTTGTTATAGTTTACGTCTTGATTGCTAAAGCAGTGTTGCTAGGTGGTTGCTGGGGTTTTGCTTTGGTATACGTCTTGATTGCTAAAGTGTTGCTAGGTGATTGCTAGGGTTTTGCTATGGTATACGTTTTGATTGCTAAAGTGGTATTAGGTGGTTGCTAATGTATAGGTCTTGATTGCTTAATTGTTGCTCAGGGGATGCTAAGATATAGAACATAAGATATTGTTGTTGGTTTGCTATACCAATAAATTGGTTACATAGGTGTCGCTAGGTGGCTTCTAAGGTGCAAGTAGTAAAATTGTTGTTTGTTTAGTTGTTTAAGTATCCATAAGTATCCATATGTTTATATATGTTAAAATAAAGGGACTTAATTTTGTTTTGTGTTTTGCTTTGGTTTCTCACACTTTGTGTAAGCTGTATCTTCTTTGAAGTGCTTGCTTGAGTTGTGCAGTACGTGGACTAGCACAGTGACATTGCATTACGTATGTGTAATAGTGTTATTTTCTCTGCAATATTATTTCTGTCTTTGATGGTGTGTGTGTATGTGTGTGTTCCCTAAAGACCATCAATGCCATGGAGAATAAGATGAAGAGTCTGGAGCAGCGTATCGCTGAGCTCTCTGAGGCCAACAAGCTGGCAGCCAACAGCAGCATCTACACCCAGAAAAACATGTAAGAGTTTAAGGACTCTGGTAAGGTGCGGTTTGTTTGAGTAGGTGTAAAAACTGTAATCATCCATGGGTACCTACCAAAACAATCTCACTTAGACCTGCTAGAGGAGGCTCAGAATTTGTGGTGAGAATGTAATCCATCCTTAATCTGACCCAGCCATCAAATATACTGTTTGAGTTAAACAGCTGTTCAGGTGCAGATTAACCTGATTTATGACACACATAATTACTACAGTTTACTAACTGCTGAAAAAAAAATTGTCCAAGTCTGTTTATTTTTTTTTTTGTCAGTGGTAAGATTAAATAAATACAATTGAACAAGCTATCCGATTGGCTAGGACTTCACTAGCAGAACTGAAGGCCTAACATATTAGCTAAACTACTAGCATGATTAGAAGGTAATGCTGGAATTTACCAGTCATACTCCAATATTATCCCAATGTATGGACAAATTCAATCTGAAGCCGTTTTATTCTACACTTTCTGGAATTCCTAGATATGCCAAAAACTGTGATTTTAAGAAAAAGTAATGTTTTAATTGCAAAGAAATACTGTACTTACCATTGCAAAAAAAGTTTAGTGTATATGTAAAAAATGAATCCAGATAAATTAATTTTAAGTAGTTGATAGTTTTTTGTATTATTACAGTTTTGCGTTGTCCAAAAAAGACTTATTTTGATTCATATGAATTGATATTGGATCATTCAATAGATTTTTTAATCTGTGTGTCCTCTGTTGAACAGGAAAGCCCAGGAAGAGATGATCTCAGAGCTGCGTCAGCAGAAGTTCTACCTGGAGTCCCAGGCAGGGAAGCTGGAGGCTCAGAATGCCAAACTGGAGGAACACCTGGAGAAGATGAGTCAACAGGAACAGAGCAAGAAGAGCCGTCTGATAGAGCTGGAGACCAGACTCCGAGAGGTGAGAGACAGAGACAGGGAGTCATAGGGGTTCATGGAGAAATATTATATTTCCTGGACAGGGATTAAGCCTAGTCTTAGACAGTAACTCAGTTTAAAATGTGAAACTCATATATTATATAAATGTATTACACACAGAGTGATCTATTTTAAGTGTTTATTTCTTTTATGTTGATGATTGTGGCTTACAGCCAATAAAAAACAAAATCAATGTCTCAGAAAATTAGAATATAATATAAGATCAATTGGTACTTTTGGCAGTGTGGGCAGTGTGCCAAATCCTGCTGGAAAATGAAATCTGCATCTCCATAAAAGTTGTTCTCAGCAGAGGGAAGCAGGAAGTGCTGTAAGATTTTGTGGGAAAACTCTGCACTGACTTTAGACTTGATAATAAAACACAGTGGATCAACACCAGCAGATGTCATGTCTCTCCAAACCATCACTGATTGGTGGAAACTTCACACTAGACCTCAAGCAGTTTGGACTGTGTGTCTCTCCACTCTTCCTCCAGACTCTGGTCCCTTGATTTACAAATGAAATGTAAAATTTACTGATGATCAGTGATGGTTTGAAGAGTCATGTCATCTGCTCGATGCCTCTTTAATATGGACCCCTCATTTTCAGGGATCTAAGTAATAACACTGCCTGTTTTTTGAAGAAGCATGAAATGACAGAAAATGCTTTGTATGTAGAAAGCTTAAAAGGATTTGAGACAGACTGATAGTATTGTTTTTCTTCTCCCTTATCATGCTGTGATGCTTTGTGGCGTTTAATCACCTCTGTTTGTGTTTGTGTGTGTTTGTAGATGGGTCTGGAGCACGAGGAGCAGAAGCTGGAGCTGAAGCGGCAGGTGACGGAGCTGACGCTGTCTCTGCAGGAGAGAGAGTCTCAGATTAGCAGCCTGCAGGCCGCACGCCACGCTCTGGAGAGCCAACTACAGCAAGCCAAGACTGAACTGGAGGAGACCACCGCAGAGGCCGAGGAGGAGATTACTGCTCTCAGAGTGAGACACACACACACACACAAACTGTACAGACCAAAATACATTATTACTGCTCTCAGAGTGACACACACACACACACACACACACACACACTGTACAGACCAGAATACATTATTATTGCTCTTAGAGTGACACACACACACACACACACACACACACACACACACTGTACAGACCAGAATACATTATTACTGCTCTCAGAGTGACACACACACACACACACACACACACACACACACACTGTACAGACCAGAATACATTATTACTGCTCTCAGAGTGACACACACACACACACACACACACACACACACACACTGTACAGACCAGAATACATTATTATTGCTCTTAGAGTGAGGCACAAATACAAACTATACATACAGTATTTCTGGACTCTCTTATCAAACAACAATTGCTATTATTTTGTTCAATGACAACTTTTACTCTTTAACTTGCAATATTATACACATTCTACCAGCACATACTGTATGTTTAGATGTTTTATTTAATATTGTTGAGTATTGGCAACAGCAGCGTAAATGAATAAATTATAAAAAGTAATCTGATATTTTAGTTAGAACTTGAAATAAATGTATATTTAGGATTTCATTTGTAGTTCTATGCCAATCTATTTAAAGATTCTGTAAAAAAAATAGGTTAAAAAACAATATAAAATAATTAGTTGATACATTCTGTCATACTGGTAATTAAGTAATTTTTGAAAAATTGGTCTGCAAAAGCAGCTTGTTCTCATTTACTGTTTTTGTGGGGACATGACTTGTCTACGCATTCAGCTCCATCCACTAATTCCAGACAGAGCGTTTCAGGCTGAACAGCTTATATTTTGTAGTAATACACAAAACATGTCAGCCAATCAGAATTCAGATTGTTCTGTCTTAAAGGTACAGTTGCAAATAACAAGACCAAGAATAACAAGCACAGCAAATAAAATGAATAGCCTTAAATAAAAAGAGCATACTAAATATTGGATGGTAGAACTGTTTTATACAAGTATACAGATTGTGAAATGCAATGTACAACTTATATACAGCTCTGGAAAAAAATAAGAAACCCCTTAAAAATGAATTAGTTTCTTGGATTTTACCAAATTGAAAACCTCTGGAATATAATCAAGAGGAAGATGGATGATCACAAGCCATCAAACCTTAAACCAATTTTTTGCACCAGGAGTGACATAAAGTTATCCAAAAGCAGTGTGTAAGACTGGTGGAGGAGAACATGCCAAGATGCAAAAAAACTGTGATAAAAAACCAGGGTTATTCCACCAAATATTGATTTCTGAATTTTTTATGAATATGAACTTGTATGTTCTTTGAGATTATTTGAGAGAAATGTTGTCTGTAGTTTATAGAATAAATCAACAATGTTAATTTTACTCAAACATATTCCTATAAATAGTAAAATCAGTGAAACTGATTTAGAAACTGAAGTGGTCTCTTATTTTTTTTCCAGAGCTGTATATAATAAGTGTGATCAGATACAGAGCTGCAGTCTGTTTCTTCACTCTAGTGTTTAACAATGATCCTCATCCAGCTGTCCTTTTTGTCCAGGCTCACAGAGATGAGATTCAGCGCAAGTTTGATGCCTTGAGGGACAGCTGCTCGGTATGTAACACACACACACTCAAAAAAAAAAACAAGCAAGCTGCCTTATTGATAACTTGAAATGAGTTGCATGGTCCAAATACAGGGTCTTTTCACCAAATAACAGCTTTTTTAAAGTGTGTGTATCTGTCCATTGTGTTAGAAAGTGCAGATTCAATAGTAGAAAGAAAATGTTGAAGAAAAAAGAATGTTAGGCTAGAAGTACCCTCATCTGTCTGTGGAAGAGAGCGATGGGGTGTCTAGAAAGAAAGAGCAGATCCTAAGAGCAGTGAATGGCATTGCATTGTGTGCTGAGTGCCAGTAAGTGAATCACCCCGCATGGTGGCTGTCTCTGGTGCCAAGGACGGTCTCTCATACACCCCGCAGTGTTTATTCCTCGATGAAGAGCTCCTTAAGGCTGTCCTCGTCTGAACCTGCATGCTTTATACCTGACCTTGGAGCGCTGCAGAAACAGCTGGCACGCACTACAGCGCTGTAGATCCAGCCATCAGTCAGTCACTCTGAGGTAGATTACAGCCGTTAGCAGAAGAGGGCAGTAATTGAAATGCACTTATAACATAAGTGTTATAAATAAATAAAAATGGAGATATAAGTAGGGATTGTCCCCTTCTTATATGTATATAATTTACACATTTCTATTAATATTGTGGCTGTCAGTCGAAAAATCTTATAATTTCATTTTAATAACTATGAATCTGGCTGTTATATATTGTGTCAGATTTTGGTAATAAAGATGGACGTTTTTTTCAGCAGCAAATACATTGTGCATCATATTAAAATGTGTGAATTAAATTAAGATGGAAGTTTAGGGGGGCGCCGAGTGGTCCAGCGGTCTAAAGCGCTGCCACTATGAGCGGGAGGTCGCAGGTTCGAACCCCCGCTAACCCCCCATCAAACTGCCGGCGCTCAGAGGGAGTAAAATTGGCCCTGCTCCCTCCGGGTAGGTAGATGGCGCTCTCTCCCCACATCACTCATAGGGTGATGTCCGCAGCACAGGGCGTCTGTGGGCTGATGTATCGGAGCCGAGCCACTGCGCTTTCCTCCAAATGCGCTGGCTGCTCGGCAATGCTGCATCAGCAGCAGCTCGAAAAGAAGCGGTGGCTGACTTCACATGTATCGGAGGAAGCATGTCTTAGTTTTCACCCTCCTGGTGTGTTGGGGCATCACTAGTGAGAGTCCTAATGAGTGGGTTGGCTAATTGGCCATGTAAATTGGGAAGAAAATAGGAAAAAAAATTAAATAAAAAAAAAAAAAAAAAAAAAAAGATGGAAGTTTAGATTTTGTGACTCAGCCGGTGGTCTAGGTGCTGTACCTGTTCACTGTTCAGTGTAAAGAGGAAGTAAATCTGTGCGGTGGTTGCAGGTCATCACAGACCTGGAGGAGCAGCTGACCCAGCTGACCCAGGAGAACGCCGAGCTGAACCGACAGAACTTCTACCTGTCCAAGCAGCTGGACGAGGTGACGGACGAGAGCGAGGAGAGACTGCAGCTCAGCCAGGACGTGGACCGCCTGCGCCGGGAGGTGGCTGACAGGGAGATGCATCTCAACAACCAGAAGCAGGTACAGTGTTTCCATACACACTCTTACAACACTGCAAATACCCATAAAGTTCAATTCCAGCAAATAGACGCTCTTAAAGTCATGCTGTATATGAAAATTAGAGACCAATAGGTACTTTTGGCAGTGTGGGCAGTGTGCCAATCCTGCTGGAAAATGAAATCCGCATCTCCATTAAAGTTGTTTTCAGCAGAAGGAAGCATGAAGTGCTGTAAGATTTTACAGGAAAATACCACACTGACTTTAGGCTTGATAATAAAACACAGTGGATCAACACCAGCAGATGACATGTTTCTCCAAACCATCACTGATCATCAGTAAATTTTACATTTTATTTGGAAATCAAGACACCAGAGTCAGAAAAAAAGTAAAGCAGCACACAGTCCAGGTTTCTACAATCAGTGATGGTTTGGAGTGCTGGTCATCTGCTGGTTTTGGTCCTCAGATTTTGTTTGAACTATTAATAATTCAGCAAAATATATAATGTGACATCAATTTTTGAGATTTATTTCAAACCCTTTATTTAAATACCTTTAAAGCTTTAGAGTATATAGCAAAACAGATAAAAAACAGACTGCCTTAAATGCAAAATACCACTATTTCACCATATCACCATATTGAGCATGGTATGTGCTTAGAGCTATCGCTTGTTATGTGTATGTATTAGACAAGACAAGACAACCATGTCCACCATATTTGTGCTGGAAGTTGTTTATGATTTATATTGTTTATACTCTTTACTTTCTGCCTGATTTTTGCCAGTAAACTTTGGTAGCTAGCACAGTTTGATTTAAATAGTTTGCTTGGTTTGACCATTGATCAGAAACATTGTCAGCATCTGCCTAACATCCACCTAGCAACACCAGAGCAACCACTTAAAATACCAATTAATCACCTTGCAGCACTCTAGCAACCATCTATCAAGCACTCACAGTAGCAGCATCATAGGTAACACCTGTTATGATATGATGGCATCCAGTAAATAACATCATAGCAACCACCTGGGGTATCCTAGCAACCATCAAGCAACACAAATAAATGTAAATACTTTGATGTAAGTAGTGAAGCAGTTCAATTCTATCCAGTTCTTCTGTATGATATAACATCAGCAAACACTATTACAGCATGTATCCAGATCCATACCTTAAAAATGGACAAAATCCATACATATAGCTATGCTATAGAAACAGGTGCTGATCTAACGGCAGCAGCTGTACACCAGACCACCACTAAATACGTCTTGCTGATCCGTACGCTTTCCTCCTCACAGAACATCGAGACGCTGAAGACGACGTGCAGCATGCTGGAGGAGCAGGTGGTGGAGCTGGAGACGCTGAATGATGAGCTGCTGGAGAAGGAGCGGCAGTGGGAGGGCTGGCGGGCCGCCCTGGAGGACGAGAAGGAACAGGCGGAGCGCCGAGCTCGCGACCTGCAGCGTCTGCTCGATAACGAGAAGCAGAACCGGCTCCGGGCCGACCAGCGCAGCAGCGAGTCCCGGCAGGCCGTGGAGCTGGCCGTCCGAGAGCACAAGGCCGAAATCCTCGCTCTGCAACAGGCTCTCAAAGAGCAGAGGCTCAAGGCTGAGAGCCTGTCCGACACCGTGAGTCATTCCAACACATGCTTCCTTGTTTTAAAAAAAAAAAACACACAAAAAAGACCACCTTTTGCTAAAATAACAGCTTGTTTGTCTTTTAGAAGCTGAAATTTTTCAAGCTCAGTCAGGTTGGATGGAGATCGTCTGTGAACAGTAATTTTCATGTCTTGCCACAGATGCTCAATAGGATTTAGGTCAATAGGGCTTTGACTGGGCCATTCTAAAATATGAATATTCTTTTATCTAAACCATTCCACTGCAGCTCTGTAGCGCTTTATGTTTAGGGTCATTGTCTTGCTGGAAGGTGAATCTCCTTCCCTGTCTCAAGTCATTTTTGTCAGCCTCTAACAGGTTTTTATTTAGGTTTGCCCTGTATTTAACTCCATTAATTTTTCCGTCAACTCTAAACAACTTCCCTGTCCGTGTTGAAGAAAAAGAAAAAAAGTAAAAAAAAACTCCACAGCCTGAAAAATGCTGCCACCACCATGTTTCACAGTGGGGATGGTGTGTTCAGAAGCAGAGTTTTCTGCCACTCATAGCGTTTTGCATTTGGGACAAACTAGTCTCATATCACCCAAACACCACCAGTCACAATTATTACCACCCACTGCACTGTCCACTGTGGGAGGTAATGCCTTCTATGATGTATTCCTAGTAGATGTATAACTCCGTGGATCAAAGAAAGTCAAATGTCCAAACAACTGTTAAAATGGAATATTGCATCATCCATCTAGAACTTACTATCAGTCCTCACTCCAACTTTCATAATTTATGTCCTTTTGCCATAAACAAGCTGGCCAGTATTCAGCTTCACTCACAAGATATCACCTCACAAATTGTACAGGTGTATGCATGCATTCCCAAACAGTCCTTTAAGGTAACTTAACTTATCAGAGCAGAAGTGTCCTTCGCTATATTTACTAAACTCCTGAAGACAGAGCTCTTCAAAGAGCACCTACTCTCCTAACACCTCTAACACACTAACTACTTCTAACCTCATTTCCTGCTCACCTTCGTCCTTTTTTCCTTTAGCCTCCTTTAGGCCCTGTCTAAAAAAATTTTTGTCTTAAACTTTTATGTCCTCTATTGCTAATATACACAATTATTTGTAAGTCGCTTTGAATGAAAGCGTCCGCTAAATGCTATGTAACATAATGTAATGTAATGTAACACTTCGTGATAAATTTACATACTGCTGTCCCATGACTTTTGGCAGCATGTGAGTGAATAGATCCTTTAAAGTCTTGCTTCATTATTTCCCATTTAAACTTTTCCTCTGTGCTCTTTTTAGAACACAGTTTAATTAATGTCAGAAATGATATTTTCCAGCAGTCAGGACATTCAGTTCCTCTCTCAGTGAACACCAGCATATGATCTTCCTCCAGCAGCAGCAGCAGCTCTGCAGCGCTAATGCTGATGCTGCTAATACAGAATCAAAGGACCTTCTGGCGATTATGTAATTTCTAAATAATTGGAGGGTTCTATTCGCTGTTTCTTACCAGGCCTGGACAAGATACAAGAAACACCACATTTCAGCCTTTCACTGTAATTAAAAGTTCAAATTTGCATGTTGCCAAACCCCACAAGCAAAAGAGCTATTATTTAATCATTTTGTCTGGCAATTAAAAACCTATTAAAAAATAGCTTATTGTTTTTGTACCAATAATGAGTTTTTGTTTTTGCTGGTGTGCCTTATGTCCTGTAGGATGAGTGAGCAGCCATGTGCAAGTGTTTTGATGATAAATTAAAGAAAAAGAAAAAAAACTCAAGCCAGCAGATAATCTGCAGTGCTAATACTATAGTTGCTAATACATAATTAAAGGGCCATGTTGTGACTTTTTATCATTATGTAAATAGAATAAAAATTGCAGGATGCTTCTTACTAGGCTTAAGCCCTATCCGAACGGGATAAGTCTCTCAGGGGGGACGTCTGTGAAAAATATTTTACACTTCTACTCAGTGATAAAACTCTCACTCCAGTGATCCAGACTGCAATTGAAAAAACAGGAGGACCAGTGAGTTTTTAGGCTTTCTCAGTCATGTGACATCGCGTTCAGTAGCTCCTCTATTTCCACTCGCTGTTGTGTTTACGTGGATCTCCGTGGAAACGCGTGCCCTAAGTGTAATTACGTTGTGTGGCAGTGGACAAATAGCTTTTTTATTAAACGTGAGGTGACAAAACTCAGAGATGTGCGTCCGGACGGAACTCAAATTACCGGAGGAGCAATTCTACCCGTAAATTTCTCACAGGACTAAAACACGTATATGGTCGTTCCGGACGGGAAAAAAATCACAGAGGACCCCCCATAAAAGAGCCCCCAAGAAACTAATCCCGTTTGGATAGGGCTTTAGACAAAATTCAAGAAACACTGTGTTACAAGTGTATTTCACTGTAATATACATTTTTAATCTGCATGTCAGCAATATTAAAAACGTATTACCGCTATTATTTGGTAATATTCTAGTAATTAAAAAAAACTTGTATTGCATTTATGTGTGTGTTTGCCTTTTTGCTGAACTCCATTGAGCTATATTTCTTTATGCAATCTTCAAATTTGATTAGCTGTTGATGGTGTTGAGTTAGTAATTGTTTATGTTTTATGCTAAATGTTTGATTTAGAGTCTCAGTACTTAGTATACTGTATGTGAAAGTGTGAGAGTGTGACTCTAAGCAGCTCTGTTATTTGGTTAAACTGAGAGGAGGACTCTAGTGTGAAGAAATCTGAAATGCTTTCATGTGTACGGTGCCCTCGGCTCTGATCTGTGCAGTTGTTGTCTGTTCTGCAGCTGAATGATCTGGAGAAGAAACACGCAATGCTGGAGATGAACGCTCGCAGCCTTCAGCAGAAACTGGAGACGGAGAGAGAGCTCAAACAGAGGCTGATGGAGGAGGTGGGATTTCAGAGACATATATGCACACACAAACATATACACAAACAAACAAACAAGTTTGTTTTCATACTTTCATATTTTCAGGGTAAAGAATCATGCAGACTGTGCATATTGTTGCTGTCTGGACAAAATCTCTTTATGTATTACATATGCAAAACAGCAACTTTACAGGAGAGAGAAAAAACCTTTTAAACTTCCAATGGAAGTCAGTGTAAAAAGAGTTTATTTCAGATCATTTTGAAGTATTTCTATTGGTCCGTTCATAAAGAAATTTTTGCACAGTGTAAGGGACAGTTTGTCTGTTTAAATTATATACTAAACTAAAAAGTAACAACAATGGAGATACTTGTTTTTCATTGGACAGCGACAATATGTAAATGTGTTTGTATATACCATGTTAGTGCTTCACTTCTCCCAACACAGCTGACCTCATTATTAGCCCATTACTGAGTTAAAGTTGCTGTATAAATACACTAAAGAACTAAAATGTGCAGGAAAAAGAATCTTGAGGACCAAGGTTATTAAACACAGAACTATATTTGACTCATTAATAGCCAGAGAATTAAGTTTTTTAAGTTTCACTCTATTACAAATATACTTTGTGTTTTGTTTAAACTGCCATTTGTTAATGAAGATAAAATTAAAGATTCTTTAGTACCCTAGAGATAATTTTAATATCTGTACTCTGCCATTTGTCTTCTCAGCAAGGGAAGCTGCAGCAGCAGATGGACCTGCAGAAGACTCACATTTTCAGACTGACGCAGGGCCTGCAGGACGCACTGGACCAGACTGACCTTCTAAAGACTGAGAGAACAGACCTGGAATACCAGCTAGAGAACATACAGGTACTTCATACACACTCACATAAAGCTTTGATCAGCATTCTTCTCACTGTATTCAATCCCCAAGTCTAGTTACAGCTTTTACCAGCCGTCCTCTCACTCACTAACTATTCCGAACAGCTCATCAAAGGCACTTATGGATGCATGAATCATTAATGACCCCTGAGGACAGAATAGTTTACTGATTTAGACTGAATGAAGTGAGGAGGAGAGAGGCGGAGGCATTGTTACGGCTCAGCAGATCTCCCATAGTCTGTCTGTCTCTCGGCCTTAGAGTTAAGCTCACACACACTTACAAAAAAAATCAGCTCTCAAGTTTAATAAGCTGTTGTTTCTGCTGTCCATCAAAGACATAATCATTCAACAATAACAAAGGCTTAACAATAATAACAATAGTTTTTACCGTTTTTTTACACTGTATTATAAGGAGCACTATTGATAAATGTATATTTTCTGGTCTATTTTCATATATAACGCACACCGGTTTATAAGGCACAATTTAAGAGACACTATAAGGAAGGTGGTGTAGCTAACTAAGTTAAGTAAAGCTAAGCTAAGTAAACAAAAGTGTAATAAAAAGAGACTTCCTTCAAACGAGCGCTGGATGTTAGTCTACACAGATTTCTGTTTATTTGGGTGAGTAAAGCGGATCTGTTTACTTACAGTAAGCTTAGATTCCCAAATTTCTCAAGCACTAAGGCTGGAGCATTAGCATTATCGGCTAACCACTCCAGCAGTGCTTACCGGGGTTAGTAGCAGGCTACAGGTCAGTGATACTCCCCTCTGAACAGGCAAATAGCGAGCGCGGTTAGCGGAAATACTAATGCTGTTCCAGCAGTGCTAGCCGGGGTTAGGAGCAGGCAACAGGCTCATAATACTCACCTCTGAACGAGGAAGTAGCATGCATGGTTAGCGTGTAATGCTAAGACTGCTCCAGCAGTGCTAGCCAGGGTTAGGAGCAGGCAACAGGCCAATAATACTCACCTTTGAATGAGCAAATAGTTGTTAGCAACTAATGCTAATACTGCTCCAGCCCCATTGCTGGAGAACTAAACTGAAACTTCTGAATAACATTGCAATTTGGCAGGGTGGCTTTACTGCTCCTTACAACCTGACTGGTAAAATTCATACATAAGACTACTATCGAGTTTTGGGAAAAATTAAAGGATTTTAAGTGCGCCTTGTAGTCCGAAGAATACGATAGTAAAGTAACTATAGGGTTGTTTCTAGGAACCTATATTTTTCTTCTGAGTAGCATTGGATTTGACACTTTTTTGTGGGTGAAACTGTTAGTGCAATCATTTATTTGCTGATAAATAAATTATGAATAAGAAATAAATGTTTGAAATCCTATTTCTATTTTAAATCAATACCTACCATGTTTTATGTTTCCATTGTCTCATTGCAATCAGTAATCTACATTTTTTTCCTCTTTCTCATTCTCTCTCTCTCTCACTCTCTCTCTCTCTCTCTCTCACTCTCTCTCTCTCTCTCTCTGTCTCTCACTCTCTCTCTCACTCTCTCTCTGTCTCTCACTCTCTCTCTCACTCTCTCTCTGTCTCTCTCTCTCTCTGTCTCTCTCTCTTTCTCTCTCTCTGTCTCTCTCTCTGTCTCTTACTCTCTATCTCACTCTCTCTCTGTCTCTCACTCTCTCTCTCACTCTCTCTCTGTCTCTCTCTCTCTCTGTCTCTCTCTCTTTCTCTCTCTCTGTCTCTCTCTCTCGCTCTCTCTCTCTCTCTCTAGGCCGTGTACTCTCACGAGAAGGTGAAGATGGAGGGCACTATCTCTCAGCAGACCAAACTCATCGACTTCCTTCAGGCCAAGATGGACCAGCCCACCAAGAAAAAGAAGGTGAGGGAGAGAGAGTGAGCTCTTCGCTCATTAACGAGCCTGTGGATTCTTCTCCTTCCCTTTAGGTCCCTACGGTTTTACCTCATTCATAAAATCTATATCTAATTACAGAATGATGTATTATGTAAGGGTACTCTGAAGTACTGTAGATATTATTCAGAAAGGTGTGGGTAGGGTCTCTGTGGATGAGCAAATTGATTAAAACCTTCCCTCTCTTTTCTTTGTGGATGATATTTTAAGCATTTTAGCTGTATTGTATCAATGACTGGGTTAAAGTACAATTATAGATAAACTTATTGTGACAAATCAAATTACTTCATACCAAATACCTTAACCAGAAAGAGCCTATTGTGACCTACAGTATGTGTTACAGACCCTTTAAATGGTGTGTAAATTTAGTGGGTTAGTGCTAGAGATAAAAGTAGCTGCTTTTTAAAAGGGTAACAAACTCAAATCTAATTTATAACGCTATGGAAAAAAATAAGAGACCACTTCAGTTTCTGAATCAGAGTAAAATGAACATTGTAGTTTTATTCTATAAACTATGGACAACATTTCTCAATAAATCCTGAATTCCAAATAAAAATATTGTCATTTAGAGCATTTATTTGCAGAAAATGAGAAATTGCTGAAATAACAAAAAAGATGCAGAGCTTTGAGACGTCAAATAATGCAAAGAAAACAAGTTCATATTCATAAAGTTTTAAGAGTTCAGAAATTAATATTTGGTGGAATAACCCTGGTGTTTAATCACAATTTTTATGCAGTGTGGCATGTTTTCCTCCACCAGTCTTACACGCTGCTTTTGGATAACTCTTATACTTGTATATGAGAATATTTGACCAAGCATGAGGCACAATCCCGCATCTCTCTCGTCTCATCTTTAGGGTATCCATACTAAACTATCTAAGCATGTTTTCCAAGTAAAAACAAGGCACTTTTGTGAGTAACTCTGGTAAAGAGCATCTGCTTAATTCCCTAAATGTAAATTTACAGACTTCATCAAATCCAGGCTTCAGGATGGTTGGTGGTGGTTTGGATGTGATGTCCAAAACTTAATTGACTAAATTGTTTATACATAGTAGTTTCAGCATGTTTCTCTGTGCTCCTGTAGGGTATTTTTGGGCGTCGGCGGGACGAGCTGGGGGCTAGTGCTAACGGGGCGGGGGCAGCAGCAGTGGCAGTGGCTCCGAGTCAGCCGGCGGTGCCCATGCAGTACAGTGACATGAAGACAGCGCTGGAGAAAGAGAGGGCACGCTGCTCTGAGCTGGAGGAGGCTCTGCAGAAGATGAGGATAGAACTACGCTCGCTACGAGAGGAGGGTAAACAGCAAAAACTTACTAGTATATTGTATGTACAATATTGTGCAAATGTTTTAGGCACCTGTGGGAATTTTAGTAAAGAATAAGTGTCTTATCTGTGCATTAAGTGTTTATTAGCTCAGTAAAATACAGGCATTACAATAAATACAAACAGCAATTTGACAAAAAAAACAGTGCATTTACAACACTGTTTACCTTAAAACATCTCCTAATCTCTCCTCATCTGAGTTTAATAGAGTTATTTCTAGTTCACATCATATTAATCAACAAAATTGATAAATTGGTAAATGTGGTAAATCAGGTGAGCTGCTGATGGAACTGAACATAATATACACATGCTGGCTGAGGAGCATCCAGGAGAAATCTGGAACTAAACTTTGTTCTTTAGCTTGAGTCATAGGATATAACATAGTCAGTTAATAATTAGAATTATTTGTTACGTTTTACTGTATGTATGTTTATTTGCGTCTATTCAAATCATAAGATTGCTTGCTAAGATACATGGATTGGTGTAATATGCTTTGGTGCCTAAAACCTTTGCACAGTACTGTATACCATATATATTTTTATATTTAAACATGTCCTCAGTTGTTTGAAGATTGACCAGTTTTTGAAACAAGTACTTTGTGGCTAGAGGAATGCCAAATCAGTACATTGAAATATTGTTAGAATTGTTTAAACTATAAAAAAACAGTGATATTTTGTTGTGAAAATAGTCTATTTTTTATATAATTGTATTTTTTGTTTGCACTAAATATAATTTAGTACTGTATATAAAAAGTGTTTGGTGATGCGTGGCTTGAATGGAGCTGCTCAGCCATGGAAACTCATTCCATAAAGCCTTCTACACTCTTCTATACCTGATCTGAAGGCTATATATTGTCACAGTCCAATAAAAAAAATTCTCCCGAAGACCAATTAGATTTTGACTAAGGGTTATGGACAATTTGTGTGTTAAAATAATATAGTAATCTTTAAATCTGCAAAAATTATTTGTTATCTTGTGTTAGCAACAATATGTTATATGTTATTTAATGCTGACAGAGCGAGTTGCTTTTATTTCTCAGTCTCTTCCACTGTGTTATAATATCACTGACAGTTGGCTGTGGAATATTTAGTAGTGAGTAGTGAAATTTCACGACTGGACTTGTTGTACAGGTGCTGCATCCTATCACGGTACCACAGCGCTGGAGTTCACTGAGCTCCTGAGAGCCTGAGACCCATTCTTTCACTAATGTTTGTAGAACATTAGTGAAAGCACTCAGTGCTTGGTTTTATACACCTGAGATTGTGGAAGTGATTGGAACCTAAGTTCAGTGATTTATATTTATAAACAGCTACTCCCAGATGTAATTATATTAATTATAATAATTCTAATTGGATGAGTCAATGTTTTTTTCTTTTTTTTTTTTTACCAATTATAGACATTTACAGAACTGATTTACTTATTATACATTAATATCAAGAATATCATTATTGCGAAATTGCCCTAATAAACATATTATATTATGGCTATTTTTGATTGGATCTGGTTGCATTTAGTGGCTGAACGCAATCAGACCTTCACAGCAATGCTCTAAAATCTTGTAGAAACGCTTTCCAGGACATTCTCTCTCTCTCTCTTTCTCTCTCTCTCTCTGGGATAAGCTGTTTAAAGTTGTTTGTGAATATTTCCTGTGGTAAAGGGAGATTCTCTGTATCTCTGTTTAAACCACACAGTGTTTCCTCTCTGAGCCATGTGGTTAAATCATTCTTTGTTTCTCTTTCCTTTCCTTTCTTTTTCTTTCTGCCCTCAATCTAGTTTTCCCTCTTGTTTGTTTGCATCTCATTGTTCTCAGTAGGCCGGCTGCACAAGGCTTATGATCTCATGTCTTCTTTCATTCGCTTCCTGGAGGATAAATCCAGTCATCCTCAATTATTCTCAAGATCACATGACTATTCTCTGCCATCTGACTGTTGTTAGCACATCACTTCCTCTCACTCATTATTCTGTGGACTCCTTCCAATTTATATTCTATTTTCTACCTGTGAGCTCCTGCTTTGACTGATCATATCTCTCCTTCTGTCTCTCTGTTTCTCCCTCTGTATCTCCAGCAGCTCATTTTAAGGCACAGGAGCACGTAGCCCCCTCCACTCCAGCCTCAGCCCGACACCAGATCCTCATGTCAGCCATCGTTAAATCACCCGAACGGCAGCCCAACCCCAGCAGCCTGCTGAACCCGGCCAGCTCCGCCCGCCGTAAAGAAACCTCCACACCTGAAGGTGAATCATACTAATACATTACTTTACTCAGCCTGCTTAGGTTTAATAGGGACCATTACGTCATAATACAGACTCTCGTGTTAGTCTGAATGTTGTTTTGATTTAATTTAATGGTCATTTTGTAATAGGCCCGTATTATACAATGTGTACCTGAATCCCAAACTACCCGTTATAAAATATACAAACCCTTTTGTACTTTTGTGCCAAATACATGACCGTTCAAACTTCACCTGCAGGTTGTTTCTGTAACTACAAGCCAAATAACAAAAAAAACTATCTAGAAATTATTAATATTCATAAGTAATTAATAATCCATTATGAACACTGTCAATCTTCCTGTAAGAAAATGTTCACAACATTCCAAGTCTTAAATACTTTTCTACGCTTTGATAACCAGCTGTAGCTCTGCAGCCATCCATTCAGTCTACAGTATTAACACTCCACAGGCATTAGGTTGTAGGGTCAGTTACAGATACAGATACTTTTTAATGTATTAATTATTCTTTATTAGAGAAATATGACTTCTGTAGAGTTATTGAAATATTGATACTTTAGTGCAGTAATCCAACTAAACAGCTAACCAAACATTTAAAGTACGTTTGAGATATTGGTAAAATCTAAACATTTGTTTGACACTGTAAATGTATTAAAGCTATTATTAAATGTATAGATGTATGATGATATTAGAACTATATCGTTATCTATCGGTATCTATATACAGCCCTGGGAAAAATTAAGAGACCACTTTATTTTCTAAATCAGTTTCCCTGATTTTGCTATTTATAGGTATATGTTTGTTTAAAATGAACATTGATGTTTTATTCTATAAACTAAGGACAACATTTATCCCAAATTCCAAATACAAATATGGCTGAAATAAAAAAGATGCAGAGCTTTCAGAACTCAAATAATGCAAAGAAAACAAGTTCATATTCATAAAGTTTTAAGAGTTCAGAAATCAATATTTGGTGGAATAACCCTGTTTTTTAATTACAGTTTTCATGCATCTTGGCATGTTCTCCTCCACCAGTCTTACACACTGCTTTTGGATAACTTTATGCCACTCCTGGTGCAAAAATTCAAGCAGTTCAGTTTGGTCTTATGGCTTGTGATCATCCATCTTCCTGTTGATTATATTCCAGAGGTTTTCAATTTGGTAGAATTAAAGAAACTCATAATTTTTATGTGGTCTCTTATTTCTTTCCAGACCTATGTATATATTATCGCCCTGAAAAGGACCAAACAAAGCTAGTCACAGTACTACAATGTTTTTATTTGTATTAGTTTTAATAGATCTTTATTTGAAAAAGAGAAGTCTGATTAAGAATTTTCTTATTTTATTGTTTGTATACAGTTGGTAGAAAGCTAAAATGCAAGGTATATAAATGTTACATTTGATTAAAAATAAAGTCTAGTCTCTCTGGAAGTTATAAATATGTATATTGGTATTGGCAGATATGAACATGCGTGATATCAGATATCTGCAATACTGATATCAAGTTAAATCTAACAAAGCTATAGCAATACCAGTTCTATAGTAATATTACAGGATTTTACACAAATATAACTTGAGTTCTGCAGCGTTACACAGTTTCTCGTGTGAGATCTTGTGCAGCTCTACCAAAGTTACATAGTGCAGTAGCCGTGTTCTGGCTCAGAATGGTAAAGACAGATGCCATTCACACTGTTACAGTCGGTAGAGCACTAGCATAATTCTAAACAGGATATTTTAAGGTCAAAATTACACATAATTTTGCTTTAACTAAGGAATTTAGAGTATTGACGGTTTTTACAACAAACCTTTAATAAGTGCAGCAGAGGATTGTACTTTATTTTTCTCTCTGGTTTCCTCTCACCTCTGCCTGTCTCCTAGCATTCTTTCTCTGTCTGTCTGTCTGTCTGTGTGAGGTGATGGTCCTCTAACTCTGTCTGTGCACTCTTCTGCTGTCCTCTCTCTGTGAAGTCTGAGACCTCTTTGTCTTCTCTTATCTCTTCTACTCTTTTCAGAGAAGAGGAGAGTAACATTTGAAAGTAAGTCTGTCGCTTGCTTCCCTCTTTCTTCTCTCTCTCTCTCTTTCTCTCTCTTAGAGTCTAGTCACTCTCTCGCTCTTTCTCTTTCCTGCTCTCCTTCATCTGCTCGCCCATCCCCGTGGTGAGATAAGGTCAGCTGGGTGGATTATGAAGCTATGCACTTCACTGATATACTGCCCTTCCTTAGCGTTTTGGAAAATATTCAAATCCGTGTCTTTTCTGTCGTTTTTCTCCTGATGAAGGATTTTCAGGATTTTACTAGTTGTTTTATTCATAGCATTATGAAGAATATTGCTGATTACAAATCTGTCTGCCAACATTATAATCCCTAAAGCTGAGATAACACGTTCTGTACATTTTGTTCTGAATGAATAATAGACCATTTAATAAACCAGTCGGCATATAAATACTGCATTAATGAAGAACGGCATAATTTATGTAATGTTTTAATATTTTACATGTTAATTTCAGCAAATAAGTACTTCTCTACAGTTTGCAGAATACCACTACTGTATATTTAAGTATATTCTCTTTAAAGGATTTATACACTTATTTTCACATAGATAGGTAGATAGATGGATAGATACATACATAGACATATAGACAGAAAGAAAGAGAGATAGATAAATCTGATACACAGCGTTTTAGGGCCACTTAAAAAAAATTAAATGTTCCCTTCAAGAATAAAGTTGTAATATTGCAAGATGCTGTAGTGTTTCAGTTAGATAATACAGTGTACAAATGTTTGCGGTGGTGACATCCCAGTTACTGAGCCTGCAGCTCCCCCGCTGCGAGAAGCCTCCCGTGTGTGGAGTCGATTGGACTGTTCAACCAATCAAAAAAATTGTTGCAGCTCTACCGGCCTATATAATTTATTACAGAGGACATTACTAATATCATTACATGTTGGATTGTTGACATCTGGAAAAATGCAGATGCAGTCCCTATATTTTTTAATATAGTCATATATATCTTCACATATATTTCCCTAATATAATGAGGCCTTAATAGACACATAGATACCTTTTTACTAGATCACATTTTATGTACATTTATTTGTGTTTTATTGTCATACTCTCTATGTAAAAAAAAATCATTGTGGACGCCCCTTCTAATGAATGCATTCAGCCACTTAAAGTCAGTGTATAAACCCCCCAGCACTTAGCTGTGTATCAGTGGAGCTGTTCTGGAGTTCTCTGGAATGATAGAGGCATTCAGTACTTTTGGGATGAGTTGGTGAGGTGGCGATGATGAGGTGGGGTGGTGATCATCCAACATCCTGACCTCACTCATGCTGTTGTCGCTAATTGCTCTAAAATCCTCACAGCAGTGATCTAGAGTCTAACAGAATGTCTTGCCTTGCCTGGACAGTAGAGACAGTTACTCCAACAAACGCAGGATGAAGCAGGATGCTTTTATTGCTCTTGATTTAGGAAAAGACTGACTGACTGAATGAGCAGGTATCCCAATACTTTTGTCCAGATAGTGTATGCTCTTTCCTACATCCAAAACCAGACATACTGTATGTAGCTGATCAGTTGTCTTTAAGTCCTGCTTTCAACACGTGATGCAATCACATTCCCTTGTGATCAGATTCCTCACATAACTTCTACTGGAAATTTTTGACTAAGAATCTAGATAGGCACCAGCCATGAGTTTCCCTTTATACACTAGCTAGTTATTGTTACATGCTCAGTTAACTTGTGCGGACAGTAGGCAGACCTGCAGCCTCGGCATGTTTTTAAAAAGCTCAGTGGCCAAAGAAGGAATAACAAGAGTGAAAACTGGCAGTAAGTTCGAAAGTTGGAGAAGAAAATTAGAACTTAAAGAAAACCTCCAAGACAGGCGCCGAGCTGGCTACTTTTTTCCTGAACAGGTAAGCTAATTGGCTAGCTAACTTAGTCAGGTAATTTATTACCACCACTAGGTTAGCTTTCTAGGGACTGGTGTTTAAATTAATTTTAAAAATTGAATGTTGGCATTCATATCAGTGATCTGTGTATGCGGCTGGGATAACAAGGCAGAGGGTACCTTAGAGAGATAGATAGGTTAGCAAGGTTAGCTAAAGTGGTCCAGACTATGCTGGCTAAGGCAATCATGCTACACATGCTAACGTAAACTGCCATCAATCACAACAGAGGGGCAGATGCGTCGCATCTGGTCTCGTTGACTCGTCGTTGCTTGCCATGGTAGAACTTACTAAACTCGTCTTGGACTGGATTCAGCCTCCTCAACTTGGCAACCTGGGTGAGCTTTGCGTCTGGGGAGGGGTGGGCGGGGCAGACAGCTCTCTGTGGTGTTTTGAAATTTCTTCTGCTGTAGCTCTTATTTCCTACTGAATGCTCCTTTAAATAATACATGAATATTTACATACAACCTGGAGTAGCTGTTAATCAGATGTGTATATTAGTGAGTCAGGCAATAACTGATGTATGTATTGTTCCAGATGAAACATGGTGCATAGTGGAGTAAGCCGCTCTCACTCTCCAACCCCAGCACTCCACCATCACATTCAACCTGCCAATCAAGCCTGGCACCCACCACAAACAAAGCACTTTTCCCCTCTCTCTCTCTTCTCTCTCTCTCTCTCTCTCTCTCTCTCTTTTTCTCTCTCTCTTTCTCTTTCTGATTTGATCGTTCCTTTGACTCAGTAATTGCGTTTGGGCTCCAGCTCCTGTCATTGGCCTGAAGCATGCAGTCTACAGCCGCTGGCTTTGATATGAGATTGCATTGTTTCTGTCTCTCTCTGTCTCTATATGTCTCTCTCTGTCTCTCTTTTTCTTCCTCTCTTTCTCTTCCTCTCTTTCGCTTACCCTTTCTCCCTCAACTCTGATTTTTCCAGTTGTTGTTCTAAACTCTGCTTTCAGGACTTGGCTTCCCATTCCCTTTCAAACAACCCCTCCCACACCTGCAGACCCCACCCACCAACCCCCTGCAGTGCACTGAGCCCTGCATGTGAACTGCACTTACTGTTGAGCAAGACAATCATGTTGCTTTTATTTGTTGGCTCCTCATACACTGTCACAACAACACCCAACTACAGTCATGGTCAAATGTTTTGGCACCCCTGCACTTCTTTCTGAAAATTCACCAGTTAAATTGATCTCTCAGAAATGTGCTGACAAATGCATTGGTATATTCATGTGATTTATTTTTTTGTTTGCATTAGAATAAAAAAGCTAAAAAAATAAATAAATAAATAAAGAGCAAAGATTTTTTCCATCGATTTGATGCCCAAAGAGGTCCCATCAAGCTCCTTAAACATGGCCGCTATAGACAAATGAATTGAAAATTGCAAAAGAGAATTATATGAATAGAGGCTAAACAACTTCAACCAACTTTCAAAGACATTTAAGTTTCATTATTGGATGAAATGTTTCAAATATTATATCTTAGGAGCGCCGAGTGGACCACTATGTTCGGCAGCTTGGCATCAGCTGCCGGAGCTCTGAGAGAGCACAATTGGCCTTGCTCTGTCTGGGTGGGTACAGTAGATGGCGCTCTTTCCCCTAATCACTCCTAGGGTGATGTCACTCAGCACAAGGTGTCTCTATGCTGATGTATCAGAACCAGATCCCTGCGCTTTCCTAAATATTGTATCTTGATATTTATTGATATTTTGACAGTTTTTGACAATACTTCAATAGTTTTATTCAAATACTGTCATATACTTGGTACACTGATTTATATTAAAATCTCTTTTTAAACAAAACTAATTATATTCTTTGTAACGTGCACTTGGTTAATTTTCCTAATTATACTGACAATATCCACAGTAACCTTAAAAACTATTTTGTATATATATATATATATTATATATTGTATATTGTATATTATATATTGTATGTATATATATATATATATATATATATATATATATATATATATATATATATATATATATATATATATATTGTGATAACATTCAGTGGAATAAAAAAGTCTGTGAATCGTTTAGAATTTTAAAGGATAAACACATTTATTTGCCACTATATTGTCACTCTTCAGTAGTGATCTGGAAATTTTATTTAGTTCTACCTATTTTTGGAGTTCTGTATGGAAGGACAGCAGATTTAACACTTTTTTTTTAATATGCTTTTTTGTGTTCAAAAAAGTTCAAACAGATCGAAAAACAAGTGAATACCAAAGTATTTGTACCTGCAGCAAATGTCTGGGAGAAGTGGTGCATTTTCTGAAAGAGGTGCAGGGGTTCCAAGCTTTTTGCCTATAGCCTGCATATGTGGAACAGCATACTTTATACACCCTATAGTGTGTATAAATCAATACTAACTGTCTAAAACAGTGGTGTAACTGCTTTTAGTGGCCTAGTCTTGTACTGTAGTAAATAGCCTCTTAGCAGGCTGCTCATGAATACTTAGAATTAGCTTTTCTTTAAGCTTTACATTATGTAAGAACACTCCTCCACTGATAAATCTGCTTTAGAGCTTGTGAAACAGATTAATTTAGCACAGGGAGCAGATAAGCCCCGCTGCCACCATGGTTAAATGTAGGTTTGTTAGTTGTGCTTTAGAAGAATTAGGATATACTGATCAGCATTGTTTAATATGTTTAAAATATGTTTTTGTCGTCAGTGTTTGCAGGAATAGTGATATATCACTGACCACATATACAAACAATCAGACAAGACATGTTTGACGTATGCAGCGTAAACGGCAGAAATTACGAAATGAAAAAGGACACATAACAGCACATAACGTTTGTGTGTGATGCCACCATAGAGCCTTATTACTATTGCATGTGTGACCAACAGGTAGACCTGTCACAAAAATTACGTATGATGAATTAACATGCCGTTAATAAATTCTGCTAACATAACTAACTGCCTGTAGTGTTTATTTGCTTCTATTGTTGCAGAGACTTACAGTTTTGCTGCTTCTGTAGACTTTCACACAATTTCTGTTCAAACACGAGTAAAACTAAACCTGCTTTTGCTTTCCTTTGTAAATCTGCGAAAAAAAGTTGCACTGTGAAGGACCTTCAGATGCACCATGTCCGACACCATGTCATGTGCCACTAAACTTATTCACACAGAGTTTATCACTCCAGCAAACATCCCAAAAGTCTTTAAATGGTAAAAATATTATCTTATCTGATTATCTGACTTCAAAATCAGGTTACTCTACTTATATAACGTAATTGAGCTGGTATGTCTGCTTTATTAAATAACATTGTTTTTTTTTTTTTTTTTTTAAATATGCCATAAAATAATGTAAAAATTATTATACAAATATTCATTTTTTAATAGTATTTTCTATTAAAAAACTGTTATCGTGACAAGTGTACTGACAGGTTACTAAGAAGGTCAGTGCTATAGAGTACCCACCCTGCACAGAATGCAACCTAGACCTTCGAGTGCAGCTAATATGAGACCAGTGTTAACCTAGCGTGTTCTATTCTAAAATAAATAACCAAATAAGAAGTGTCTTGTCTGATCTACTGTGTCTAAAAGTTAAATAATGCAGACAGGATTGCACTGACTAAACATGTTCCTACATCAATTCCTACATCAAGTACATCATATTCTCTTGGTCATTCAGAGGTTACTTTAATTTCATTAGCAGGGATTTTTTTTTTCTTTATTCTTTTTTGGCATGTGTTTTTTTGTGATGATCAGTACAAAGCAGTAATGCAGTGAACAGAAAGAGCATAATTACAGCTGTTTAACTCTGACTGTATCTGTTTTCTTTGTCTCTCTGTCTGTAGAGTACAGTCGGCGTGTGAAGGAGAGGATGCACCACAACATTCCTCACCGCTTTACTGTGGGGCTCAATATGAGAGCAGCTAAGTGTGCTGTGTGTCTGGATACTGTGCACTTTGGCCGACAGGCTGCAACCTGCCTGGGTACACACACACACACAGACAAACACACATACATACACACACACAGACACACAGACAAACACACATACATACACACACAAACTTACACACGGTTTACTGAGTTTCTCACATTTATTGCTACACTCAGAAACCATATACATACCTACGACAAGAGTGTCTGTGCTCCTGCTTCCAATACTTCCCCTACATTTGGTTAAATGTCACTTTGGAATGAACAGATAATCAGATGCTTTTAGTAGCCATCATTATCATCATGCTTCTCATAGAATTCTGTTTAACGTTTAACCTTCTTGGCAGAGTTCATATAAATTTGCTAGAGTTGTTGGACTTGTCACAATAAATATTTTTGTTAGGACAATATCCATTCCCAGAAATAATTGTGATGTGATTGTCATTTTTGGTCACTGATATAATGCTAAAATATGAATAGTATATAAGTTAATATCATAATAATATAATTACGGTCTTTTAAAGAGTGATGAACTTTAAATTATATAGAATCCTGTTGTATATCGTAATGTCAGCTGAAATTGTTGTATATTTCTAAAGCGATCCCCAACTAGGTCTCAACTCTTGATTCAGGGTCTAACTTCTTAATTGCAAAGGTGACAGGAACATGATGTGTGTTCAAATAAACCAAATATGGTCAGTTACCCACATACACAGCTTAAAAAATGGTCTATTAGACTGTAATCGTGTGGGTGAATATATAAGGTCTTTACTAATTACACCTGGATCCGGAAAGCACAAAGTAAGTATTTGCACAGAAATTTTCAAACTAGTGAAAAAATGTAATCTGATTCATCACAACAATATTCTTTTGTTTTTCTTAAGACGCACTTATTAATGTAGATATTTTCATGTGAAATGTAAAATGCAGTTATATTTATATTCGTGGAAGTTGTGATCAAACTTAGTGGCGTAATTAATAAATTAATTAAAAAATGTGTTACTGATACCAAATAATTGCATGCGTTAACACTTTAATGCTGACAGCCCTAGTTTAAACTGGTAAATATATAAAACAATATTACATTTTAATTAAGAAATTAATAAAAATTCAAATTTCAAATTCTGAAGGACCCCCACTGTGAGTTATATAGTCTATGATGTGCAGGAGTGTGAGCTATGATGCGAAACTGCTTTTTTATCCTGCCTCTCTCTCTCTCTCTCTCTCTCTCTCTCTCTCTCTCTCTTTCTCTTTCTCTCTTTCTCTTTTAGAATGTCATACGCTGTGCCATCCTAAGTGTTCGCCCTGTCTCCCGGCGACGTGTGGCCTGCCTCCAGAGTATGCCACCCACTTCTCAGAGGCTCTGTGCAGAGACAAGGCCAACTCTCCAGCTCTGCAGGTCAAAGAGGCCTCGGGCCACGTTCGCCTGGAGGGCTGGATGAAGCAGCCCAGGTAGGAGGGTCTTCTTTAGGGTGTAAAAAGTGAAGGAGCAGAATTTGGACACAGATCTAACAGGGAATGAAGCAGTGATTACAAGGATACAAGTGTGTACAAGGATTTAATATTAGAATATTTTAGATCAAAACCAGTTCTAGGCAACACACCCAACTTTTTGCTTAAAAGCTCACACATCGAATGAGAGGTTATATGGTTGTGCTAATTTGCTGCACAGTTTTTTTTTCTTGCATAAGCTCGCTGCATTTATTTACCATATTTTAAAATTCTTTAATTTTCCCATAAATCGAAAGTGTGCCTTTTTAATCCAGTGCATTATATGTATGAATTCTACAAGTCAGGTTGTAAGGAGAAGTAAAGCAACTCTGTCAAATTGCAGTGTTATTCAGAAGTTTCAGTTTAGTTCTCCAGCACCAGGGCTGGAGCAGCATTAGCATTCACCGCTAAACACTTTTTCCCTGTTCAGAGGGGAGTTTTATCGGCCTGTAGCCTGCTCCTAACCTCGACTAACACTGCTGGAGGGGTTAGCCGCTAATGCTTATGCTCCAGCTTTAGTGCTGGAGGAATTTGGGAATCTAAGCTTACTGTAAATAAACAGAAGCGCTTTATTCACGCAAGTAAACAGGTTTCATAGAAGAAATCTGTGTAGACATACATCCAGCACTTGTTTGATTTTAAAATATTTTTTTAATTATAGTTTTGTTTACTTAGCTTAGCTTTACTTAACTTGGTCATCTAGTACACCTTATGATTCGGTGCCTTATAGTGCGAAAAATACTGTAAGCAATTAATTGATGAACATAGAAGATGGAAAATAAGCAAACTTTGCTCGATCCTGGCAATGAGATCTCCACATCTGATGTTTTTATGTCGTAATTGTGGTAAACATACATTTCTGCTTTAATTTTGCATTTTAAAAACACATATGGTTTTGGAAAAGTGCTTTTGAGGTCGTCATAGCTATCTGAAAACCTAGTTTAGCTCTATTGACGACAGAGAAATTTTAAATATATATGTAGTGCAGGACAGGACTGGATATTGAAAACCCCGCTGCAGATGAAAGAGTCTGAGGTGTGAGCTTCTGATGATTTGTGTTATTCTCCTGCAGGAATGGCAAGCGTGGTCAGCAGGGCTGGGAGAGCAAGTATGTAGTGCTGGACGGAACCAAAGTGTCCATCTATGAGTCTGAACCCAGAGAAGGTACTGAACTGCTTCTTGTGTGCTGTTGGGTTGTATGATAAACTTCATTAATTGAGAAATATGCTTGTAGTATGTGTGTAAATAGCTGTAAGTATTTCTTAACATGTAAGTGTATGTAGCATAAGTTGCACATGAACATGCGTGTTCATCATTAATGCACAATAACGTTTGTGTGTATGTATGTGTTGCAGATTCAGTGAAGCCGCTGGAGGAGTTTGAGCTCTGTTTGCCGGATGGTGAGGTGACGGTGCATGGAGCTGTTGGTGCCTCAGAGCTCATCAACACTGCCAAGTCAGGTTAGAGTCCAGCAGGGTTCACCAGCTGTAGGTTACAGACTTTTAATACTTTTGATTTTAAGCCACTTTGGGACAGATATGAGATAAGAGCTATTTTCATTGGTTTCAGTGAAGATACAGAATCATTAGATTGAGTAATTAGATAAAAATTTAATGTGTACAATTTGACCCATATCTTGCCCTATATATATATATACAGTTGTGGTCAAAAGTTTACATACACTTGTAAAAAAACATAATGTTATGGCTGTCTTGAGTTTTCAATAAGTTCTACAACTCTTATTTTTCTGTGATAGAGTGATCGGAACACATACATGTTTGTCACAAAAAACAGTCATAAAATTTGGTTCTTTCATAAATTTATTATGGGTCTGCTGAAAATGTCACCAAATCTGCTGGGTCAAAAATATACATACAGCAACATTAGTATTTGGTTACATGTCCCTTGGCCATTTTCACGGCAACTAGGCGCTTTTGGTAGCCATCCACAAGCTCCTGGCAAGCTTCAGGTCGAATGTTTGACCACTCGTCTTGACAGAATTGGTGCAGTTCAGCTAAATGTGATGGTTTTCTTGCATGAACCCGTTTCTTTAGCACTGTCCACATGTTCTCAATGGGGTTTAAGTCAGGACTTTGGGAAGGCCATTCTAAAACCTTAATTCTAGCCTGGTTTAGCCATTCCTTTACCACTTTTGATGTGTGTTTTGGGTCATTGTCTTGTTGGAACACCCAACTGCGCCCAAGACCCAACCTTCGGGCTGATGGTTTTAAGTTTTCCTGCAGAATTTGGAGGTAATCCTCCTTCTTCATTATCCCATTTACTTTCTGCAAAGAACCAGTTCCACTGGCAGCAAAACATCCCCAGAGCATAATACTACCACCACCATGCTTGACAGTAGGCATGGTGTTCCTGGGATTAAAGGCCTCACCTTTTCTCCTCCAAACATATTGCTGGGTGTTGTGGCCAAACTGACCAGAGAACTTTCCTCCAGAAGGTTTTATCTTTGTCCATGTGATCAGCAGCAAACTTCAGCCGAGTCTTAAGGTGCCTTTTCTGGAGCAAGGGCTTCTTTCTTGCACGGCAGCCTCTCAGTCCATGGCGATGTAAAACACGCTTGACTGTGGAGACTGACACCTGTGTTCCATCAGCTTCCAAATCCTTGCAGACCTGCTTCTTGGTGATTCTTGGTTGACTCTTGACCATCCTGACCAATCTCCTCTCGGCAGCATGTGATAGCTTGCGTTTTCTTCCTGATCGTGGCAGTGACACAACTGTTCCATGCACTTTATACTTGCGTATAATTGTCTGCACAGTTGCTCTTGGGACCTGTAGCTGCTTTGAAATGGCTCCAAGTGACTTCCCTGACTTGTTCAAGTCAATAATTCGCTTTTTCAGATCCACACTGAGTTCCTTTGACTTTCCCATTGTAGCTTTTGTAGCTGAGTCTAATCACTGGGTCAAATGAGCCCTATTTAAATGGGCTCATGAGAAGTCAACAGCTGTAGTCAATCAGAATCACTTACAAGAAGTGAAGAGGCCATGACATGAAGCTAATTTGATTGACACAACTCGCTACATCACCAAAATTGACAAATTTTGTTGCTGTATGTATATTTTTGACCCAGCAGATTTGGTGACATTTTCAGCAGACCCATAATAAATTTATGAAAGAACCAAATTTTATGACTGTTTTTTGTGACAAACATGTATGTGTTCCGATCACTCTATCACAGAAAAATAAGAGTTGTAGAACTTATTGAAAACTCAAGACAGCCATAACATTATGTTTTTTTTACAAGTGTATGTAAACTTTTGACCACAACTGTATATATATGACTGTAAGGAGGATTCCAACTAATGAAAACTTGCACTTGCCTTCAACCTTATCAAGTTTTAAAGTGATCTCTACTGGGCTTGCTAATGTAGTTTCCGATAACAATACAACACCAATAATTGAAATAAAATCCCTGTGCATACATAACTTTAGGTATCAGTCATTGATATTAAGTCCTATTTTAGCGTTCTATCGGGGGGCCGTCATTTAGGGCAGGTCAGTGTGTCTTTGCTATCGTAATGATGGGAAAAGTACACCTTGCACTGCTCGAAATGCTCGAAAGGCATGCACTAGTTCTCTTAATTTATCATGGGTGTGTTTTGGGCATAACATGAAATAAACCATTCAACCTGTCTCCTGCCATTCCCTTTAAGAGGCAGGTGCACTCTGACTTTGGCAGATTGGTATTTTAAAGGCACAGCTCTTCTCAGCAGAGGAAACTGACTTGATCATTTGTGGTGTGAAGGTGTGTGAGCAGATCAGGAATTCTGATCATTATTGTTGTTACAAGTGACTCACCTGCTTTGGCAAGATAGCAATGAACATATGACGTTTGAGTGTTGTCTCGGTTAAAATCAATTAGTTTCTCACCTATGTTTTCCATTTCAAAGATAGCAATATTCCAGAAATGTACCTGAACACACCTCAAGGCATAGATATATCAATAAACTCTATCACTATATAGAAAATGCAGTCGCAAGGCGTAAAAAAAGACTGTTAGTGGGGTGAAATATAGCAATAAACATTCCAATGCAAAGGTGTCAGATAGTGCCCATTATCTGATACTGATCTGATATCTCTGTTGGACTTTTATTCTGAAATTTCAAGTTTGTGAGACCAAAGAGAAGCCAGCAGCCCCTTGCTTATTGGCTCTCTGTATATATTAATGCAAACTCCTCTTAAAGTCATGTAACAATAGTGATATCTTTTTATTTGGTGCTGTAAAGAAACATTTACAGCAGGTTTTCCATCATAAAGCAGAACAAAATAACCACACAGTGAACCATATAAATATTTAAATGCTTCTTTGATTTATATAGTAGAATCACTGCTTTGCTGAATAACCAATGAAGACAACTCTTTTTTTTAATGTCTGTACATTAACATAACATCACCTGCTCAGAACTAAAGGAACAAACATCAGTCTTGGTTAGGGTGTTACTTTTGGGAGATGTTATCGTTCGTACAGTCATGAAAAACCTGGAAAAGTCATGGAATTTGAAAATAGCAATGGATAGCAATGGCCTGGAAAAGTTTTGGAAAAATAAAAATACCTAGAAAGTTATGAAAAAGTCATGGAAATTTGGTCTACAAATCTTTGTGTTTCAGTTTATCGATAGGGAAAATCTATTTTTAGCTAATAAATACCTCAGTTTAAAGTTAATTCAGTAATTTAGCCTTACACAATGGAGCTCTCAGGATCCGACACACATTTTATTATTAAAGATTGTGTGTCATAATTATTTTAGGCCTACTATAATCAATTTCAAAATCAAAAATCGTAGGGTCATGAAAAAATGGTTAAAAATGGTTAAAAAGTGTATGAACCCAGTGTTATTTAAATGAGATCTTTGGTCAGATCAAAGTTTTAATCCTCACCATAACATATAAAGTGTTTGTGTTTGTGTGCAGATATCCCATATGTGCTGAAGCTGGAGTCTCACCCTCACACTACGTGTTGGCCTGGTCAGTCTCTCTACTTCATGGCTCCCAGTTTCCCTGATAAGCAGCGCTGGGTGGCTGTTCTGGAGTCAGTGGTGGCTGGCAGCAGGGGCTCACGAGACAAGGCCGAGTCTGAAGCGGTGAGTGGACTGTGGTCTGTGGGTGGGTGTGTTTGTTTATGTATGTGTTTTTAGGGTTATAATTTATGATTTAAAGATTAATCTGGGTGATTAATGTCCAGAGTCAGATTAAGAGCCTCTGGTGCTCACTATCCCTACATCACTCCCGATTACACACTACATATAAAATCACATTAACATTAAGGCTTTCTTTACTGGATCCTGTTCATTCTGCATTGTCCTGTGTAGAGATACAAATGGAGTTGAAGTGAAATTATGCAGACCTGCTGTTTGAACAATATTCAGTAAATTTGCTGCATTGTATTTAGGTCTGTTTTGTCTGTTACACTATATTATAGTTTTGTCTGTTTAACATCATACTATGTTATATTGGTAAGCTTACTGGCAAGCTTACTCTAGTATTTTAGGATCATTCTGTGTTCCCACGCGAGAAACATGCCTGGAGATGCAGAGAACAGCCTGCAATTTTGAAAATATCCTAAAATATGTAGGCGGTACCTTAGTGACTGTTTGTGCTTTTACAAACAAGCCCGTCCAGTTGCCTTCATTGCTAAAGTCTCAATAAAACACATTTTACTGTATTTTTCGCATTATAAGGCGCACTATCAATAAACGTCTATTTTCTGTTTTATTTTTATACATAAAGCACACTGAATTAGAAGGCGCATTTTATACTACTCTAGTAAGGCACAGGGGGTTTTGCAATATTTCCCTCTAATTAAGCAGATCTCACTGCTGGGTGGTGAGACCTGCAAAGCTAAGTAAACAAAACTGTAATTCTTTAAAAAAAAAAAAAAAAACATTTAAGATTACATTTCAGGGTTCCGGTGACGTCATCCACCTGAATGGCAGCCTAAGATCTCGGCTCCTCCGAAAAACTAGCATTTCGCCCCTTTAAATCAGCTAAAATAATTGCAAGTTTATATTACTAAGTGGGGCAAGAATGGGGAAAAGGGACGTGAACAAAAAAAGCACTACAGAGGAGCCGACAAACGAGGAAAATGCAGAAAACAGCTCCACACAAGCACAAGGTAACGAAGCTAATGCTAATCCTCAAGTACACGAGGCAGCTAGCTTGGCGAGAGTTCTGGAGGAGATACGGGACTTTCGCAAAGATGCGAACCAGCAGTTATTTGATATCAAGTCGGAGCTTAACAATATCAACCGTAAAATAGCTCAGGCAGAGGCACGGATTGAAAAGACGGAGAGTCGCGTACAAAATGTCGAACAAGTTCTGGACAAACTGATAAAAGTAGTGACCCAGCAAGAGAGCAAACTGCTCGATCAGGAAGGCAGGTCTCGGCGAGAGAATCTGAGGATATATAATGTCGCAGAAGGAGAGGAGGGACCGTCTATGGTGGAGTTTATCGAGACTTTACTACGGCAAACGCTGGAGCTACCCACGAGCACCCAGCTGGAGATTGAGAGAGCACACCGCTCCCTCGCTCCGAGATCCTCCGGGAGCAACGAGGATAAGCCGCGGTCAATAATAATCAAATTTCTCCGCTACAAAACCAAGGAAGAAATCCTTCGCAAGGCATGGGGCCAGAAAAGAGTGCTTTGGAAAGGGAGACCAATATACTTTGACCAGGACTATCCTCCAGCAGTACTACAGAAACGCAGGGAATACTCCGAGGCAAAGCGAGTGCTAAAGCAGAAAAGCATACGCTACCAAACCCCGTTTCCTGCGAAACTGCGAGTATTTTACGAGGACGGGACGCAACTATATCACACAGTGGAGGAAGCGACTAAAGATATGAAGGACAGAGGATTCCCTGTCAACGTGATTACATCAAGAGAGAGCCTGACCGAGCAGCTCTCCCGCTCTGCGTGGGTAACTATGGGAGAACTGAGAAAGCAGAGGCAGGTGGAGGAGCGAGAGAGCAATATCCGAGAGAGGTTACGAACCTTCAGAAGGCAGACTTCACCTGCTTTGGGCGAGTAAATACGAGTCCATTGACTTGGACAATGCGGACAAGCTAAAATATAGCGCACAAATATGTATATATGACGCTGTCCTGTCATTGCCATGCATAATATGCTGCATTCCCTACGTACAGTAAGCCATTATATTGCTTTCTGATATAATATAATTTCTGATATAATTTCCCCTACTAATATCGTAAAAATACATGGGAGGAATACATGGGAGTTAATGGACAGTTTTTTTTCTCTTTTTGTTGGGACTGCTTCGGTGGGGGCCCTCTACACACAGATGGTAGAGGCTTTCCCCCACGGCTGGATGTTTTTCCCAGCCCCATATAGGGTCTATTATTTGAGACCCCAGCCTTGGAACCAGACTCAAGTTCATGTTCGAGTTTCACTGTTATTGGTTTTCTTTTTGTTTGCTTTTTCTCTTTTTATTCAGGGGGTGGATCAACCAAGTTCTATGTCTGTGAGTATAATTGGCCACCAGTCTGTAAACACATATGGCTAGTAATAAGGTAAAGATTATTTCTTTCAATGTAAATGGGCTGCTAAACCCTATTAAACGGAAGAAAATTATATCTAAAATGAAGAAAGAACAAGCCCATGTAGTGTATCTACAAGAAACTCACTTAAATGATAAGGAACATGGAAAATTAAGGGGGATGGGCTTTACACATTTATTTTTCTCCTCATATAAATCTGGACATAGGAGAGGAGTTGCTATTCTTATATCAAGTAAGTTACATTTTGAGAAAAAAATGGAAATGGGGGATAAAGAGGGCAGATTTATTTTAGTACAGGGAAAGGTAGAGGGACAACCAGTCACCTTACTAAATATTTATGCACCACCAGGAAGTGACTTTAGTTTCTTCCAGAAGATTACTAATATTATGGTAACGAAAACAGAAGGAATTTTAATATGCGGAGGAGACTTAAATACACACCTACAACCTAAGTTGGATTCTTCTAGTGGAAAAACCAATGAACCAAAGACACTACATAAGAAAATAAACACTCTTTTTAAGGAGGTTGGTTTAATAGACGTATGGAGAGAACTATTTCCGAACAGACGGGATTATACATATTATTCTGCTCCTCATTCCCATTACACACGGATAGACTATTTTATTACATTTGCAACAGACAAAGATAATATACACTCCTGTGGAATTGGAGCGATAGACCTAAGTGACCATGCGCCTATATATCTGTACGTTGACCTTGGTACTCGGCAAAAGAATACAATTTGGAGACTAAATTCAAGTTTACTTAAGGACCCTTGCTTTAAGGAACAAATTAAAACAGAAATTACAAACTATTTGGAATTTAATGATAACGGGGAGGTTTCCCCGCCTATATTATGGGATACCCTAAAGGCAGTTCTACGGGGTAAAATTATAGCAACAACAACTTATAAGAAAAAAATAAAGAACCAGAGAATGGAGGAGTTGCAAAGGAAACTGAAGGAATTAGAAAAAAAACACAAGTCATGCAGGGCACAAAACATATTTGAGGAAATTAGGAACATTAGATATGAAATTAATAGCTTGACTACACAAGAAATTAAAACAAAACTAAAATTTCTAAAACAGAGATATTATGAAAGCGGGTCTAAATCAATGAAAATATTGGCTTGGAAATTGAAAAAAAAGATAGCAGAAAATACAGTACATAAAATTAAGGATCCAAGAACGAAGAGAATAAAACACAAGCTAACTGAAATCCAAGATGCCTTTGAAACATTTTATAAAACGCTATATTCAAAAATTCCAGGGGGAAGTGTGACCCAGATCGATGCTTTTTTGAACTCATTGGAGTTACCTACTTTAAATGATGAACAAAACGAAGTGCTTATTAACGACATAACTGAAGACGAACTAAATGCGGCAATCAGTAAACTCAAATTAAACAAATCACCAGGACTGGATGGTTTCACAGCGGAATGGTACAAGGAATTCCGTAAAGAACTGATTCCGGTTATGCTTCCTACACTGAACTGGGTTTTGAAAGAGGCACAAACACCACCTAGCTGGAAGGAAGCAGTAATTTCAGCTATATTAAAGGAAGGCAAGGATAATACAGAGTGTGGGTCATACAGACCAATATCTGTTCTAAATGTAGATTATAGACTCTTTACTTCTATTATGGCTAAACGACTAGAGGAGTTTCTACCCAGATTAATTCATAATGATCAGACTGGCTTTGTAAAACAACGTCAAACACAAGACAATATACGAAGATCCCTACATGTCATAGACCATATACAAAAAAACAACATAAAAGCCATAGTGATGAGTGTTGATGCTGAAAAGGCATTCGATTCAGTTAACTGGATTTTTCTTTATAGAGTTCTACACAGATTTGGCCTACACGAAACAATTATTACAACTATACAGGCCCTCTATAATAACCCAGTAGCCAGGATTAAGATCAACGGACATTTATCAAATAGCTTTACAATAGAAAGGGGTTCTAGACAGGGATGTGCGTGGTCACCCCAGTTGTTTGCTCTATACTTGGAGCCACTGGCCCAATTCATTAGACAAAAGGAGGACATTATTGGAATTACAATTAAAGGGGTAGAACATAAACTAGCTTGCTATGCCGATGATATCCTCGTATACCTAGCACAGCCAACACATTCTTTACCCCACCTGATGCGGTCGTTTGAACTATATGGTCAACTTTCAGGATATAAAATTAATGTAAGCAAAACTCAGCTACTCTCATATAATTATAACCCACCAGAAACAATTACAAATAGGTACCCTCTGACATGGCACACAGGATTTCTGAAATATCTAGGGATTACAATACCAAAAGATCTTGCAAAATTATCAGAATATAATTATCAGCCTATTAATGAAAGAATTAAAGAGGACATCACAAGATGGAATCTAATTCCTTTTTTTAGTTTTAGTTCAAGGATTGAATCCATTAAAATGAATGTACTACCGAGATTATTATATTTATTCCAAACCTTACCTATAGAAATTAACCAAAACCAATTTGATGAATGGGATAAAATGATATCGAGATATATTTGGCAAGGAAAAAGACCTAGGGTTCGCCTTAAAACCTTACAACTAATTAAAGAAAAGGGGGGCTGGGGTCTACCCTCTTTGAGAGATTATTACCTTGCAGCACAAATGAGGGCTGTTATATATTGGTGCAACCCAATATATAATGCACACTGGAAGAATATTGAAGAAAAAGTCATCCCCATCCCCATACAGACAATCCTAGCAGATGACAAACTACAAGACTATATAAATACCATTGAGAATCCATGGGTGAAATGGACCCTTAAAGTGTGGAAAAGGATTATAAAAGAATATAACTTAGAGGGAGACATTGCAATTCTTAAATGGTGTGCATATGATTCTAACTTTACCCCAAACAAACTGGACTCCAGATTTAAGGACTGGACAACCAAGGGAATAACAGCACTGTGTACAATCCTGGAAGAAGGAGCACTACCTAGTTTTGAAAAGTTTAAAAAAAAATATTCATTAGAAAAACAAGATTTTTATCGATACTTACAGATGCGAAACTTTATTAAAACAAAGGCACAAAATATAACTGAGTTGAGTGCAGGTCTAATGGATTTGTTCAGGAAAGCATATAATGCAGATACCGGTGGCAGAATTATTTCGTGTTTGTATGGAGCCCTATCAGATTTAAAACCACATTCAACTCTATATATTAAAAGTAAATGGGAGAGGGAAGGAGGGATAACTATATCAGATGAAGAATGGAAAACAATATGGAGATATCAATGGAAGTGCACTAGGTCCCTGTATTGGAGAGAGTTTGGTTGGAAAAACCTGATAAGATATTTTGTTACACCCTCTCAGAAGGCCCATTATGATAATAACCCCCCAGTGTGCTGGAGGAACTGTGGAAATTTAAATGCTACACATTACCATATATTCTGGGACTGCCCCGGTATTAAGGACTACTGGAAGAGGATACATGAAGCCCTACAAGAGATATTTGAATGTGAAATTTCCTTAGAAAGTAAGACTTTATATTTTGGGCTCATACCCCAAAAGTGGGAGAAAAGGGATAAATATCTAATGAACATATTGCTGGTGGCTGCCAAGAAAACTCTTACTAGGAAGTGGCTATCACAGGAGTGTCCTACTATAAATGCATGGATGGATATTATAATGGATATATATGAAATGGAGAAGATAACTGCTTTTGTTAATCTTACAGTGAGACAATTCCTCTCAGACTGGAAAAAATGGGTCGAATATGTCACACCCCTTAGACCTGACTTCATATTCACAAACTAAATATATCTCTGTACAGATAAGATCACCCCCTGTATGTATATAGTTTTGATATTGTGGGCACTATTTGTTTTTTTTTTTTGTTCTTTCTGTTGTTTGAGGGTGGGAGGGGGAGAATAGGAGGGGGAAGGGGAAGGAGGGAAGGGGAAGAAAAAAGAAAAAAAAAAAAAAAGAAAAAAAGTTTTAAGTATGGGGACTTACAGAAATGTTTGACTATTGTCTGTTTTTGATGTATGTGTATGCGTACATACACACACAAAGATTTAAATGTCCCATAATGACATGTATGATTCTGTATGACAATAAAAAAATAATAAAAAAAAAAAAAAGATTACATTTCAGAGTGCTGGATGGTAATCTACACAGATTTCTCTCTTGAAAACTTTTTTTCGTTTATTTACAGTAAGCTTAGATTTCCACTAAAGCTGGAGCATTAGCATTAGCAGCTAACCACTAGCGGTAAAGCTCATGTTGCTCCAGCAGTGCTAGCTGGGTTAGCAGCAGGCTACAGGTTGATAATACTCATCTCTGAACTGCCAAAGAGCTATTGCTTAGCCCAGTTAACAGCTAATGCTAATGCTGCTCCAGCAGTGCTAGCAGGCATTAGTAGCAGGCTACAGGTCTATAAAATTAACCTCTGAAAAGGAAAAAGAGCTAGCGCTTTGTGCGGTTAGCGACTAATGCTATTACTGCTGGAGAACAAAACTGAAACTCTTGTATAACTCTGTACTTCATCGAAGTGGTTTTACTGCTCCTTAATACCTGACTGGTAGAATTCATACATAAGGTGCACTAGATTATAAAGCACACTGACGATTTTTGGAAGTATTTTAAGTTTGTCTTATAGTGCAAAAAAATACGGTATATTATGTTTTTTATATTTTATATTTATTTAAAAAAAAAAATAAACTTGATTTTTCAAATAGTTCCAATGTTTGTTTGTTTTTTAATGTAAGGGCAGTAAGATGATCTTTTGGTGACCTGTTTGGTAGATATAGCCTTTGCACTTCCTTTACTGTATTACAGAATGTCAGAATAAGAGCACAAATCATAAATTAAATTAACATTGTCCAATACATTAACATTTTCTCCACAAATTACTAATTGGTGCAGCACTAGTACAAACTTGTTTGTTTGTTTACCCTATTCAAATTATATAGAAATCTGCATCCACTGATTCTAGCTGTGTAATTTAAAGCTTTCTAATATTTGGTAGTTTTTCTTGTGTGTGTGTTTTTGTCTTTCTATAACCTGTCTGTCTCTAGTCTGAGTGTATTCTGAGTCCTGAGTCCTAATCTAATCCAGTCTAATCAGTAAACCTGTGTGTCCGTGTGTGTTGTATGTTGAACACTATAGGCAGGTGTAGCTAAACGACAGAAGAATCTCTCTCCACTGGTGCAGGTAAACCCATTTCAGGTGTCCAGATGAACTCCAGTTTGCCTGCTGCTTGGGTCCTGCTCTGTTAACATCCTCTTACACAGGATGTGATATGTGCATAAACAAACACATACAGCACAGTGCAAAAGTTTTAGACAGTGTTTTTGTTACTATTATTACAATTATTAAAAACAACATATAGCATTACAGTAATAAAAAGTAAAAAATATCATCACTGTTGGGGAAAACCTTGAAAATAAAAGCCTTGCTGAAAAGAAATCAACTTTTTAAGGCTTTTAATGTAAGAACAAATAAGTGATTTTGGGGAATTTCTCTTTGTCCGTTTATTGTGAAATTTAGACACAATGTAAAGAACAACTGGCAAATGTACATTACATCCAGGACTTGGAAATCAGAAACTTTACTTTTATTTAGTATTCTTAAAGTGCACACAAAATGTATGCATTATAGTATATCATCACTGTCCAATTAAAAGTAAGGATCTCCAAAACAGCAACTTTAAAGGAGAGAGAAAAACGCTCTGAACTGTCAATGGAAGTCAATGTAAAAAGAGTTTATTTCTGGTCATTTTGAAGTATTTCTATTGGTCCGTTCGTCAAACAATTTTGGCACAGTGTAAGGGACAGTTTGTCTGTTTAAATCACAGTATGTAGTAAACTAAAAATCAACAAAAAGGGAGATTCTTTTTTTTTATTGGACAGCGACGATATGTATTATGTTTTGAGGATTAATCTTTTTAGTAGAATTAATCAAAGTATTTAATTAAAACAGCTAAAAAGAGACATAAGGTTTTTGTGTGACTGCAGTGAAATATTCCAATGTTATGTATCTTCGAAGAATATGTATCTTCCTAGATATAAAAATAAGCTTTACATAAAGGTATAAGACTTTTGCACAGTGCTGTAAATTCCCTTTCACCCTCATGTTTCTCAGACTTGTGTAGACCTGGATATCCGTAAGTTTGAATGTGCATCAGTGTTTCTGGTGCAGCATGTGTTCTTGCTCCTGTGCCCCGTCTTGTATTGTGTGCATGACTGTTTTGCTCACACCTTTTGTTCTGTGAATGCTGCTGCTGTTCATTTCAGTTCATCTCTCTACAGGACTCAAGCTAACTGCCTTCAGGCTTATAAGCAAACACCTCATGCTTGTTTATCTATGTGTCTACAGGCCAGATGTGTACATTACATTACATTATGTGTAAAGTCTTTCATTCCGTGCAGGATTAACTAAATATAAACCTATTTCTCTTTTCTCTCCCCCCTCTCTCTCTCTATCTCTCTCTCTCTCTTTCTCTCTCTCTCTTTCTCTCTCTGTGTTTTTCAATATGCAGAAACTATTGGGGAACTCTTTGCTGAAGCTGGAGGGTGATGATCGCTTGGATATCAACTGTACTTTACCCCTCACTGATCAGGTATTTCATTCATTAAGCAGGCATCTTCTTATTGAATCAGCATTATGTTGGAATTGCTAATTTGGCTCCTAGACTTCTAGAAAATTAGGAACTGGAGCCAACATTAAAGGACATGCTTTTGTCACAGATTGTGGAAGAACCATGTGCCTGCCAGCTTTCTGCTTACTTCACAAGAGTAACATAGCGCAGGTCCTGGCTATCCCAATTAAAATCAATGGATCATCAGTGTGCTTTTAAAGCTGTTGTTTTTAAGAAATAATGTAGACATAATGCTACTTTAAGCAAAACTAGCAGAACTGTGGAAGGTATATACTTGTTTTTGGAATTGTATTAGTATAAATGATAATGAGAATGAGAATGTATGTGTGTGTGTTTCAGATTGTAATGGTGGGTTCGGAGGAGGGGCTGTACGCTCTGAATGTGATAAAGAACTCTCTGACTCACATCCCCGGCCTCACCTCCGTCTTCCAGATCCAGATTCTCAAAGAACTCGACAAATTGCTAATGATCACAGGTCAGTACACACACACATACACACACACACACACGTACGTACCGCTGGTACAGTCTGACTCATCATCTGTATCTCTTTCTTTTCTTCTTAGTTGTACCAAGATACACTATATGTCTAAATAATTGTGGACACAATTTTTTTAAGCTTGACCCCTTGCTGACTTATATCCAATACTTGTCCAAATACTTTTGCCCTTATAGTGTATCTTTACCTAACTGCACAACATTATATAATGTATATATATATATATATATATATATATATATATATATATATATATATATATATATATATATATATATATATATACATTATATAACCTACCTAAGCTATCTTTCACCTTTTGACATAATTTGAACCTTTTTATGAACAAAAACTGTTTACCTGTACTTCCATTAAAACCTTCTTCTTTAAAGTTCCAATTGGGAAGATTTATTCTTGATGATATTAAACATTTATTCATGATGATATTAAACATGTTAGACATTGGCATAAGTTCATAGTCCATTTTTGTGTATTGACATCTTTTATGTTTTATGTGGTTTAAAATAAGTCATGCTTTTTTGCTTGCTTTTTCTTGGCTTACTGTTAAGTGTGTAATAGCCACACATTCATTTAAATGTTACTAGCTTTACTATACTTTGATTAAAGGCATTTAAGACGGCGCACAATGGGATTAAAAAACCTGATACCAGTCAATTAAAATCTTCCGTAATCAGCTTTGATTCCAGTCTTTGAGATGAGATCAGGAAATCCGTACTGAGACTTTAAACTCTCTGAACTGACAGCGCTCTGGTCTGTTGTGTAACTGCTTTGTTGTAGCTGTAAAGTGTTTGTGAGTCTTTTAAAGCTCATAACTGACAGCTCTTTGGTCTTGTTGTGTAGGAGAGGAGCGTGCTCTCTGTCTGGTGGAGATTAAGAGAGTGAAGCAGTCTCTGTCTCAGTCTCATCTGCCTGCTCAGCCTGAGCTCAACCCTTACATCTTTGAGGCAGTGAAGGGGTGCCACCTATTCGCATCTGGCAAGGTATTCACCCAAAACACCTACAGTACTTTACGAAAGAAAAAAATGACATAGAGTCCTCAATATCTTAGTTTAATACCATGTTTTTTTTATTGTTTAGCAGTGGAGAAATCCACATCATTAATGTGTCCCATACATTTATTACAACTTCAGATAGCTTTATTAGTTTTAGTGGAAATATACAGGAATGTTTTACCACAACTCAAATTTCAAGGTCTATTTTTTTTCCTTCTTATAAACATTCAGTTACACCAAACACATTAATGACATGGCTTATCAGTCCACTGTTCCTTATACAGTGGCATAAAAAAGTATTTGCCCCCTAAGGATTTATTTTGTTTTTGCTTTTTTGTAACACTGATATTTTAGAAAACAATTAGAACACAAACTTTATTATCAGACAAAGATAACCTGATTTAAAAAAAAAAAAAAACATTTATAAATTATACTTTTTTTATTAAAGCAAAAAAACTATCCAAACCAATCTAGCCCTGATGAAGTTGTGTTTTCTCAGTGAAATGACTTCTAGACCACTTCTTGTCTGACCATAGCATTGAGATGTCTTCTCTGAAGGGAAGGGTCTTCTAAAATAAATTCATTTTTCGGTGCTATTTATTTGAGGTTTTGGTGATTTACCAGCTCCTGCTTGGTTTTTTGGGGTCCCATTCTTTGTTAGGTTTCGAAACTGTTGAGTTATTTTTTCCACATTTGAAGCATTTATTAAAAGCTTTTTAAAGAAATTGTTCACTCAGAATACCTAACACTAGTATTGATAGTTCCCAAATTGAAGATGCTTTTGAGCTCTAATACCACCAGAACTGAGGCATATGGTAACCCTGTTGCTAGCTATACACTAGTTCCAAGAATCGTAAAGAATTACTAAATTATTAAAAGGTATTAAAAGCTGAGCCATACTTGAAGCATAAGGGCTCGGTAAGCATTAGTACAGATTTCAGTTTAGTACATTTTAGTTTAAATGCGCACAAAAATAAATATATTATTACCGTATATAAATATGTTTGAGTAGATGCTTATGTGAAAATAGTGGGATTTATTGAGGTATAACTGGATAGACTGTGTTTTATTGTACCATAAAATAGGCACGAGACTGAACTAATATCAGGGGCCAAGCCAAATCACACAGATTCCATAGGACCCCTCCTCATTTTCAGTAGGCCTTTTTAATATCAATGTTATAATAATAATAATAATTGTAGTCACTTTTCCACATTGTATTATGGCAAACAGTTGGCTGTTTTCATGCCTTTGGCTAGTGTAATTGTATTTAGTTTAGTGTTTTTATTGAATTAAATTATTTGTTATTGTTTATATACTTTTTTTCCTGGCTCTGTCAATTTAAAAGTTTGTACTTAATGGCCAATTTAACTCATCAAGGAAATTAGCATACATGTCACATAAATTTCACATAAGCTAAATTGTTTAGCAAACATTGTTATTACTGGTTAAATGAGTCATCTTGTTTTTTGTGAACATTTGTGAATTGTTCAGATTGAGAATGGGATGTGCATCTGTGCTGCGATGCCCAATAAGATCACAATCCTGCGCTACAATGAAAGCCTCAGCAAATTCTGCATCAGGAAGGAGATCGAGACCTCAGAACCCTGCAGCTGCATCCACTTCACAGGCTACAGCATCATCATCGGCACCAACAAGTTCTACGAGATCGAGATGAAGCAGTATGTGCTGGAGGGTGAGAGCAATTTCACATGTTTCTCACACACACACATACACACATCCATCCAGTCATCACACCTGGATAGATGGGGCCTGTAGTGCCTTGTCTGGTTTTGCTGCTGTATTGATCTGGTGTGTGTGTGTGTGTGTGTGTGTGTGTACACAGAGTTCCTGGATAAGAACGACGTGACTCTGGCCTCAGCTGTGTTCGCCGCCTCCTCTCACAGCTTCCCCATCTCCATCATCCAGGTCTCCTGTGCCCCTCAGAAGGACGAGTACCTGCTCTGTTTCCATGGTATAAAAGCTGCAAGCCTCTAAAAGTGTTTTTGTGTGTGTGGTCATATAATAAGCTCTTTGTGGGGGCCAGATTTCCCAGAATGCTCTGCAAAATATGTTTTAATGCTCCACGGACTGATAAAGAACATCGTTTACCATTACATTACATTACTTTTGTGCATAAGAGAGAAAGAAAGAGAGAGACTAGAATTTCCATTTTGAGTATATGAGTGTTTACTTTTCTTTGTCATTATCTCAAAAGAGTTTGGAGTGTTTGTGGACGCGTACGGCCGCAGGAGTCGCAGCGATGACATAAAATGGAGCCGACTGCCTCTGTCCTTTGGTAAGGCTTTGTGTCACCTTGAACAACTAGCACTAACACACACACACACACACACACACACACACTTTAGAAACAGAAATCACTTAGCTTTGTCCATAACCATTGATACATTCAGCATATATAGATAATAGTCAATATTATTCTTTATGTGTTTGTTCTAGATCAAGCAATCCACCCTTTTGCAACACTCTTCGCTCACTTAACCCACCACAAAACCTTCCATAGTCCTCAGGAATATTCTAATAGGACCAACGCCTTCTTCATTTTCTAGCCCACAGCTTGAAAACTGCTGCTTTAGATACTGACCAGCTTTAGGACCGACATCACGATGTAGGCTATAATTAAATCTTTCTCCTTCCAGCCTACAGAGAACCCTACCTGTTTGTGACTTACTTCAACTCTTTGGATGTGATCGAGGTCCAGAGCCACTCTGCACTGGGGTAGGACAGAGTAGTATTCTTCATTAATTCGTCTTATTACGTTTTTTTTTGGTTGAAAAAGCACACACACATGATAATGATGTCTTTTATTCCTACTGTATTTTTGCGTTATGACATGTATCGGATTATAAGGCGCACTATCAATAAACGTCTATTTTCTGATCTATTTTCATACATAAGGCGCACCAGATTATAAAGCACATTATGCGACACTAGTAAGGAACAGGGGTATCGCCATGTTTTCCTTGTAAAACTGGTCAAATTCATACATAAGGTGCACCGGATTATAAGGCGCACTGTCGATTTTGTGGAAAATTTAAGGATTTTAAGCGCTCCTTATGTGAAAGTAGTGTGGAAAAATAGGAGTCTAAAACAGAACTGAAATACTTGACCTAATCAATTTTCTGTGTTGTTGCATGTGTTAAAATCAGGCTGACCAATTAATACATTATTATCGTGGTTGGACGCAACAAATGAGAGACAACACACTGACTACAAAAATATGCATAGAACTTTTGGCCCTACCTTATTCCCTGCGAAAGATAGCTCATTGCTATCTTACACTTTTTTCACACCTTCCACCTGCATCGTTTAATGGAGCTTACAAAAATATCTACACTGATAGGTGTGGTGGTCTGGAAATTAGGTGTATTCAGGTGAATTTCTGCCGTATTGCAATCTTGGCAACGAAAAATACAGGTGGGCCTTTATTAACACTTTATTAATATGTGGGTGTATGTGGTTATATCTAGGCCTCACTCCTATGCTCACCTGGACATCCCTAACCCACGCTACCTGGGTCCTGCCATTTCATCCGGCGCCGTCTACCTGGCCTCTTCCTACCAGAACAAGCTGAGGGTCATCTGCTGCAAGGGGAACCTAGTGCAGGAGGGCTCCACCTCCGAGCAGCAGAGAAACGGCTCCACCCGCAGGTAAGATTTTTTATTCACACTTCAAAATAAAGCTTTATTTATTTGTTTTTTACAGTTATTTTACCGTCTATGTCAACTAGACATGATCATATGTGTTTAAATGATTAAATAAAGTGCTGATGTGATGGCACATTGATAACTTGACAGAGTGTCACTCTGCCCTTGTTTAAAGCATTTAAAGAGACATTCTGTGCTCCTACCCTAGTGTTTATGCAATGCATGCTGGGTATTGTCATGAGAGGAGATTGACTCTTGTTAAACTATGCTCACCAGTTTCTTAAAAGCATCGTAGTTAGGCCTGTCATGATGATTGTATTTTTGAAATACATTAAATGGATATTGCCTTAATCATTGTTGCTTCCTCAGTATTGCCAATAGTTTTTGTTTCTTTTTTCCCCTCAATGAACATCTATTTTTATACATAAGGCGCACTGGATTATAAGGCGCATTATGCAACACTAGTAAGCATTAGGGGTGTCACTATTGTTCTCTTCTAATTCAGCAGGTCTCCCTGCTCAGTGGTGGTGGGGGTAGCTAACTAAGCTAAGTTAAAAAAAAACAAACAAAAAAACGAATTGAATTATATATTGAATTAGTCAGACAAGAGCTGGATGTTAATCTACACAGATTTCTCTCCTGAAAACTGTTTATTTGGGTGAATAAAGTTGTTCTGTTTATTTACAGTAGATACAGTACCTTAGATATCCAGTATTTTAGCGCAGTTAGCAGCAGCGCTGGATGCGGTTAGCAGCACTTAGCACTAGTAAATGCACTAGTAAACGCTGCCCAACAGCTACACTGAGGAACCCTGAGTGTTCCGGTAACCCAGGGCCATATTAGCTAGCGGTTCATCCCACGTAGCTTGTTTTAACACTGTAAACACACAGACTACAGTCTGATATACTCAACTCTGAACTGTGAAAGAGCTAGTGCTTAGCACGGTTAGCAGCTAATGCTAATACTGCTCCAGTCTCAGTGCTGGAGAACTGAAGTAAAACTTCTTCATAACGCTGTACTTCAGCAGAGTGGCTTTACTACTTCTTTTTTATCTGAATGCTAAAATGTATACACAAAGCGCACTGTAGATTGTTGGTAAAATTAAAGGATTTTAAGTGTACTTAATAGTGCAAAAAATACAGTTGCAGCCTTACTGTGGATGTACTAGTGGTGGTGGTCACAGTGGGGGTGTTGACTGTAGAAGAAGTGATCAGAAGAAGTGTGTTGTTATAAGGTGAGCACTATGTGTGTAACAGTTGGAGATGTGTCCTGTGTGTAACACTCACAGTACGTCCTGTTCTTTACAGGAAGAAGAACGCTTTTTTTATTTGCTCCAGGGAGTGAGGAGGGTATTACTCATGTTTTATTTTATAACTCATTTTACCTGCTTCTGTTAACAAAATATGGTCAGCTGTGATTAAATGATTGAATAAACTCTGAGTTTGTGTGTGTTTGTGTTATATGGTATGTCAGTGCTGCCACCTGTTGGTAGTAGTTTGGTTGTTTGCATATTGTGATTCCGAGCAGCTTGTTTTGCTCACATCAGGAGGACCTTGTTTTTTATTTCTCAGGAACTGACAGGTATGGGATCAGTTGTGTGTGGTTTAAGAAAACAGATTTTTCACAGGGTGTTTTTAATGCACATTAACACACTTTTACATATTTATGAAGAGTTGCATTTGCAAAAACATATAAAGGTGTGTTTAAAGGATATGCATATATTTGTAATAATAAAAGTGAAAGTAACTAACTACCAAATTAATTTGGGTGCTGGGTTAGACATTAATAATGCCTAATATTAGATGCACAAAGGGGATGATGGGAATTGTAGTCCACCGTATGTGTGTTGGGTGAAAACCTTTTAATTTACTCACAAGCACACCTTTCTACTATCTGTCCATTAAATAAAAAGACTTACTTTTAATATAAGGATGGGCAAACGGGCATCAGAACTCACCTATATACCTATATTTTTTCTGCTGTACATGTTGTTATATTAAATAATACAGGGATTTGGGCTATGTATTGTCAACTAGTGAATGCAGTATATTGTGCATCCCTAATATAAATATATATTTGTGGAGTTATATTGTCATGAATTTCTGCAACAATTGCCCTGCAAGCATACCTGTGCTCTTTGCAGGTTTAAATTGTATTTCCTGGATCAGGATGAATATCCCAATACAGAGAGCTCTAAAGAGCTTGAAAGAGGATAAAGGCCCCAATCCTGCACGTGAATGTGGGACAGACTGAGACTTTTATATTTGATTATTCAGCATTACCACACAAACATAGACTGAACTTGATTTTTGTGTGCATCTATATAGTTTTATTTTATTCCCCATTGAATTAAAATGTAGTTAAATTATTTTTAAAAAAAAAGAATAAAGTAAAAAACTAGATATCACTCAGCAATATCAAACTTGTTGTATATTTGAATATAGGTATAATAATAATAATTGCCATATTATTGGTATATTTGAATACTGTGTAATTAAAATGTTAAACAGATCAAAAGATGGAAATGCCCAGTTGCCCATCCCTACATTAAACTACTGTAAACCTACACCAATATTTCAGTTTGATCCTGACTTTTCTATCTTTTATTCCCCCTAAAGCAGCCCTAACAAGCGCGGCCCACCTTCCTACAATGAGCACATCTCTAAGCGGCTGGCGGCCGGACCCTCGTCACAGGAGAGCTTACACCAGCCCGGGACGCCCCACCGGTACCGTGAGGCCCGCACCGAGTTCCGCAGGGACAAGTCGCCCTCACGCCCCCTGGAGAGAGAGAAGTCTCCGGGCCGGCTGGTGGAGCAGAGGCTGGACCGGTCCCCTGGCAGAGCCATGGACCCCCGCCTGGACCGCTCCCCCGGGAGAGTGATGGACTTACGGAGAGAGAGGTCACCCGGCCGGGCGTTCGAGGAGCCCCGCCAGAGGCTGCACACTGGCTCAGCACGCACGCCCATCAATGGGGTTAACAAGGTACGACCTGGGGTTAAACTGGAGCCAGCAATATTGTTTGGTTTATATTGGATATTAATTATCATAAAATAATAAAGCTACTCCTAAATAATTCTAGCTACATTTCCAGAAATATGTGCAATATATATATTGTACATTATACTTTTTCACAGTCTCTTTAGCAACAATACTGAACAGATAACAAATTAATACAACAATGAATAACCATCCATGTGAAATATGAGTATTGTAAGGCATGTTTGAACTGTTTTATGATATTTATAATTAATATAGAACATAAGTTAAGAGGGCTCAGAGTGGTCCAACGATCCAGTTTAAAGCTCTGCCACTATGTTCGGGAGATTGCTAGAATCTAGATAATGCAGCTTGCCATCAGCTGCCGGAGCCCTGAGAGAGAGCACAACTGGCCTTGAGTAGATGGCGCTCTTTCCCCTCATTACTCCTAGGGTGATGTAGATCAGCACGAGGAAGCTGTGAGCTGCTGTATCAGAACCGAGTAGCTGCGCTTTCCTCCGAGTGCACTTAGATGCTACTCAGCAATGCTGCATCAGCAACAGTTTGAAAAGAGGCAGTGGCTGACTTCACATGTATCGGAGGAGGCATGCACTAGTCTTCAGTCTCAGCTGAAATAAAACATTTAAATAAAATAAAAACATTTGTTATTTAAAATCCAATTCAATATTTCTCTCCCATTCCTAGATTCTACATTATGTGGAATTTAAGCAGTAAAATCTTAATTTAATGAATCTTTTGTTTTCATTGATTTTTGATGTCACAAACAAATGACTAATTAATGTCTACAGTCATAAACCTACAGCAGTTTAGCACTGCCCTTGACTTCCTTAAACCAAGTTTTATTATAATTATTATAATTTTTATTCTAATTCTATTTGTATTTTTTATTAAAATGATTAAATTTAGTTATTATTTTCCTTGTCATGTCAATCCCTGTTTTTGTAAATGCTCGGCTACATTGAAAATGAGGGTTGCCCTCAATGTACTTCTGAGCCAAAATAAAGGTTGATTGATTGATTGATTGACCCAGAGATTCTGGTTAGACCTAATTCTAAATGCTGCATCACTGAATATTAATGCTTGTGTTTCTCTGTGTGTTTTGTGCTCGCAGGTATGGGATCAATCATCAGTGTGAGGCAATCAGAAGAGAGAAACAAACCCTGCACACTCCTGGACAGTTAATGTAATAAGAAGTACATAGTAAGTCATGTGACCTGGTCCACTAACCCTCGGTAGAGCAGAGAGGCAACCAACCAGTGAAACCCCTGCACAGCATTAGCAGCCACAGCACAATCTCTCACTGTAGACGGCCTTACTGATAATAGAACATCGATTAGCTCATTAACGCCCATCTGGCCAGCAGTGTGTAGTCCTACTAACACTTCTAAACTACCTGGGAACGGTGGCTCGGTTACATGATCCCACATTCCTGGTTTGATGTGGAAAACTGGATGTAGGATATATTCCAGCGTTCCGCATCAGCTGTCTGTACTTTATGAACGGAGGAAGATGACGTATTCGCCTCTTTACTCTTCTTTACTCTTTTTTCTGTTTGTCTGTCTGATTTATCTGTCCTTTTTCTTCCCCCTTTTTTCTTCTTCTTTTTTTTCGTTTTTTCAACCTGAATCAGGTTTTCTGAAAGTGATGTGGCACGAAGATCATCTTGAGATGGTGAAGGAAGGTGGAGCGAGAGCATCAGTATTAACGCTTTCTCTCCTCTTCTTTTTCTCTCTGATCTTGCAGATGATCTTTAAAAAACACCACAATGCTTTTGGTAAAAGCCAGGTTCTGCACATCTGATGTATCTGTCTCTCTTTATCTTTCTCTCTCTCTCTTTTTAAGTCTTTTTTCATGTCTCTCTCCGTCCTACTCTCTCTCTTTCTCTCTCTGCACTACCCACAATGTCCGTCCAACAGCCTGCTGGCCCTGTTACAAGAACAGGGACTTTGTAATACTTCAGGATGTCTTTGTATATAAGCTGATGTTTCTTTCTTCCTATCTTTCTTTCTCTTCTTTTTTTTTTTTTTTAAAACACTATAAAAGGGAATACTAAGGCTGGTTAAGCCGTGTCTATTTTTGTTAACGAAAAGAAAAGCGAGACGCTCGTTTGTAAAATCGCGTTCTTGAATGTCTAAAACAAAATAAATAAAAAAATAACGCTAAATATGAGGACCACGTACGATGTCCACGCGTTCTGCTTCGAAGTGCAACATTTCGCTCGGAATCCGGCTGGTGTATGTGATCATCCCGTCTTAAAAGCGACGTCTGCGTATCGGTCGGCTACGGAATCGTATAAATTGAGCATATTTCTACCATGTTTTGCTACCATAAGAGCTCCATCCTGTAAGCTGTAAGATATGTATCTATAGAGTGTTTAACTGTTTACTTTCAGTTCGTTTCGTTAGTTTTGTTTGGTTCTCGGAGCTCCAGAAGAAGATTAAGCATTACGACAAGGATTGTTAGCTTTTTATATACAGTATATATGTATATGTGGCACAGGAAAATGCAACGAATGGCGGCAGCTCCCCTACCGAGGTGCCCGTCGTGCTTGGACGGTCCTGGCTGCATCGCTCGAGCCAGCGCGACCACTGACCCTCAGGATCAGAATGAATGACTAGCAGAAATATGAACAGAGTAGTATTTCTATTGGAATGAATGGTCTACTGAAGTGCCATGTACAACGAGTGGCCTGCAGAATATTACGATTTCTCCATAGTGACTTTCTCAGTGATACCGTTCCAACAGTGCTGGGTCAAACACCAAACACACACACACACACTATGATAGCCATTCGTGCAGTGCAGTCTCACTCTGTAGCATGTAAAACTATGTGAGGAAGAAAATAAAAAAAAGACAAAAACAAACAAAAAAAAGAACAAACCATATCGGTCATTCGTTACGTTTCTGCCTCTCGTTTCCTTTCCTCTCCTCGTCATTTGACGCACTTCCTCTTTTGTGCTCTTAACGCTGATGTCTGACTACTGCTGACCAGAGAACTAGCTTTCCTTGTAGTCTTTTTTTAAATGTCAAATCACATCAACTATAACTACTATTAAAAGAAGCTCTATCTTTCTTTGGAGTTTGTCGCCTCTCATTTCTGTCCTTCAGTGTGTCTTACCTGTCAGTTTTTTTTTAATAAAAACGTTTAAAATACTTCCACAGTGCATAACACTTTATGGTGCTTTAGAATGCATTTATTGAGAATGTGTAATTGCTCTAGGCATGCTAAACAATACTTTTAAAACATGAATTGTGGTGTTCTGTTCAGAGTGGATGAATCTTTTATCTTACCAGCTCTGCATTTCTTTGGTTTAACACTGCCTGAACGCAAAGATAAAGACAAAGTTTGTCATTTTAAAATCACAATGTTCGAAGTAGCTCTTGTATCAGCACCATTAGCAGCACCACGGTTGCTCGGGTAACCAGAAAAAAGCTGTTATAGCCAGAAAATGGCCCCAGCACCTATCAGACAACCTGTTTTTAGACTTAATATGTATCGTTGTGCAGCAATTTGTCCCCTTGCTACAGTCCAACATGCTCACATCTGAAAGGCAAAAGAGCTAGCTTTTAGCGTGGCTAATGCTAATGCTGCTCCAGCAGTGCTAGCCATAATTAGCAGCACGCTACAGGCCGATAATTCTCACCTCTGAACGGTGAAAAAACTTGCCCTTAGCGCGTTTAGTGGCTAAACTGAAACTCCTGTATAACGCTGTACTTCAGCGGAGTGGCTTTACTGCTCTTTAATACCTGATTGGTAGAATTCAAACACAAGGTGCACGGGATTAAAAGGCACACTGACTATATGTGAGAAAAGTGCACATTTTAGTGCAAAAATACGGTAAGTATTTGTATTTTGCTACTTGACATCTCAGAGTATTTACACACACTTACTGCTAGATCCTTTAGTTTCATGCGGTCTCATCATTTGTAACCCCACTCACTGTTGTGTGCGCTACTCAGCCTGGTTCAGCTCTCAAAGAAGCTTTGAGAAACCATTCTGATACAGTGAAGCATGCTCAGAGACCACCAGGTTTGGCTTGGCAGTGTGTTGTGCTTTTTATTTCATTCACCCAAAGATTCTGAGTTCCACAGACTCCAAAAGCAGCAGCAGCAGTACGGAAGAGGAAAGAGAAGAGGAAAGAGTGTGATGAGCCTTCACAGACACACACCAACAGACACGTCTTGCATCCTACAGGCAGCGAAGCGTCGCGAAACACATTTGAGACGGTAGCGAGCCATACGCGAGAGATCTGCTCTTGTTCGTCTCACTGTGACCCTCGTGGCCAGGCGTGCTCGGTTCATCCAGCTGTGCATCCAGTGAAGATGCTCATCACTTGAATCTGGGAAAAGCTTCAGAATCTCATCTTTAGAGTCCATCATCAATCAAATTCAAGAATATACAGCTCTCTCTCAATTGACTGTACACATGGCATTATATACAGACATTTCCTATTCACATGAGAGCAGCTGCGCAGACGTGCACAGGTCCATATGCAGCATTGTGCATACTTAAATGCCTGTGTTTGCACAGCTTAATAAAGAAAAGGAAAAAAAAAAAACAGCCCAGGTAAATCCATTTATCAAGTTCATCAAGAGTTCAAGACCAATAAACAGGATATTTCTATTAATATTAATAATAAATTATGCTAACTGTGATGCCTCGTTACCAGATTCGTAACTCCGGACCTCGATCCTAAACTGACTCCACATGGCTAAAGGAACTTGTTAAAGGAGTGGCACCATCCTGAAGCTACACCCCCACTATTCTAAGCTCTTTATCCTGTTCCATGTATAAATGCTTTCATAAGTGAAGATTTCTTCAGGACAGCAGATCAGCAGACAGTTCTAGTTGGAACTGGCAGTAATGGGTTTCTCCAGCTCCAGGTCAGCAGGGGGCAGCGCGGGGGGCACGGCGGAGGGCCGCAGGTGGCCGTAACAGGCCTGGCACGTGCGGTTATGTTCGTACAGCTGCTGACTGGCCACCACGGCCTTCTGGTCGCAGCAGCTCGCGCAGAACATGTTCCCACAGTTCCTACAGAGGGGAAAAGGGAAGAGGTGCTTAGATTAATTCAGTACAATGAAGTGAAACTATTTAAATTTGAAACATTTATTTACTTAATCAAGTTTCCTTTCAGCCTTTCATCTTATCCACACAAGACTTGTGTTTGGATTATGTAGTTTGATGCTTCTTTTTTTTTTCCCCCCCACACTGGAGATACGAGGTTAATGTAGCTAACAAATAATGGAAGCTAATAGCCCCACGATTCAAGCTAATGGCATCAAGCACAATGCATGCCTAAAGCATATGCACCACTGGTCAAAAGTTTTAGAACACCCTTGTTTTTTTTCCCTGTTTATTTTTGACACGTAAGCTCTTAAGGTCCAATGAATAACCTGAAATTGTACAAAATCCAGTGAACTCAAAAAAAAATTATATATATATATATATATACTGTTAAAAAATAAAACAAATAAAAAATAAAACAGCGAAAAAAAAGTTAGATGTCATTTTTAGGAGACAAGTCGTTGATTAACACCTTATAGCTGGTCTGTAGAAATAAAACTAAATGTTTTTGAAATAGATGAAAAATGTAAAATTTACAAAGTCTTTGTGGTAAAGCAGTGCTGGAACAGATGGAGTTACAGCTGTTACTCTCTACTGCAGCATTTACACACTTACACACATCATATTCACACTTATCATAATAACTAGAAAAAGACAGTAACACAGAACTCTGTAACTATTAAAAGTAGAAGTCTTTTCGTTAGATAAATTAAGAGATGAAGCCAGAGTGCAGAAAGTACTGTTTCCTACACCTTCAAAAGACTCTTAGAAACGGGAGAAAACTGTTACAGGAAGAGTCACGTCTGGCTGACCCACATGGCAACAGCTTTAGCCTTTAGCTCAGCTTAACATGATTGAGTCTCAGTTTCAGCAGAGAAGAGAGGAATTAGAGGTCTGACAGGTGAAGTGCAGTAATAAAGTCATTGCTAACATGAGACAATAAAAAAAGCAGAAGGGCTGTTCTAAAACTTTGACCAGTTGAGTATATGAACCGCTATTTACTGCGAATGAAACTGGTAAATCTGTGTGTACACAGCTGACCTACAGAGACTTAATCAGATCAAAGATGGAATGGAAAGGAACAGAGTGACAGACGAATGGACGAATACAGCAGATGAGTGAAATAATAGAGGGGAGAGGGGAGTCTCACCAGGCTTCCTCTACAGGTTCACTGGCACTGTTGTGAAAAAGGGAGGAGACAGAGGACAGGATGAAAAGTCAGAGAGAAAGAGAGATCTCTGAGAGGACAGCAGAAGCTCTGAACTAAATGAGAACACCACATCTTAGATCTTAAGACCTTCATCCTGGAGTCAAAACTGCCCTAATGAACTGTGGAGCATCATCTGAACTGAAGGCCCAGTTTACAGTGGCCAAGGCTGGAGACTGAGTAAGAGTGCTGTGCTTTAGACCAAGTTAAAGAGTACACATACAAAACAGACAACGAGAAACAGGCATGTGCATTTTTACCTGCAGTGATGTTTTCTGGCAGCCAGCCAAAACTTGCTCTCACAGCCATAACAGAGGGGTGATTGGTGACCTGGATACCACCTTGATACCTAATGATTACAAAAGTGTTAAATTAGGAACCAAGCATAGTTTCACTGACAAAAAAATAAAATAAAATATACACCCTCTATATTGCTGCAAATCTCTGTATGCAGTTCTGTCTCTGGCAGATATGTGACTAATTGTGGTTTAATTAGACACTTTGGCCCAGTCCCATTTCTCTTTTGTACCCTTACTCTTTAGAACAGAGTTAGAAAAAGGGGAAAGAGTGAAATCCTCCCCCTAAGAATTGGGACAACCCTTCATTATTTTCTAGCCTCCATTCACCTGCTTGTCATGCTGCTCATCCTGTTCCCAGCTGTTCTCAGAGAAGAGGTCTGTGCTGCAGCGAGACAGACACACACCCTCAACGTTATTCTCTCGGTCGGGTACAGGCGTCTGCAGAAAGAGAAAAAGAGAAAAAAAACTAGGTCAAGTACTTCTACGGCCATATTTATGCTGGACTCAACGCACAGTGGAACAGTGCACCACCACTTCAGAGTCTGCAAAAGGTCTTTAACAGTCAAACAGGAGTTTTCTATTTGGCTTTCAAGCAGCCCTAAAAAAGGTGAACACTAGCACATGCCTCCTCCGATACATGTGAAGTCAGCCACTGCCTCTTGTCCAACTGCTGCTTATTCAACATTGCTCAGCAACTCGGTTTCAATACATCTCATAGACTCACAGCTCACAGACGCCTTGTGCTGATCCACATCACCCTAGGAGTGATGAGGGGAGAGAGCGCCATCTACCCACCCAGAGAGAGCAAGGTCAATTGTCAAGTGTGCTCTCTCAGAGCTCTGGCAGCTGATGGCAAGCTGCATGACCGGGATTCAAACCAGCAATCTCCCTATTACAGTGGAAGCACTTTAGACCGGCGTACCACTCAGAGCCTAGCCTTTTCCCTGGTTTTGCAGCAATATAAAGAAAGCTGTAGCATTTAAAACCTTTAACAATAGTAAAGTGACAAAGAGGATCATTGGAAGTTTATGTTGAATGCTTCTATGAATCTAGAATCTAGATTATTGGCTGGTTGCCAAGTAAGAATCAGATTATTGTCTGACTAAACCCAGTTTAGTTTTCTCCCATTATCTGATTACCCATGTGCATGTGAACCTGTTGATCAGATTACTTAAAAAAAAATCTAATTTCTGCAGTCCTCTAATCTCACAGTGATCGTGCACAAGTCTACCCATTTTATTCACTTTATTGGTGAATAAATATTATTTTATTTTTTTTACTTTACTATGTTTTTACCAATTTCTCAAAACCACAATTATTCAACCCACACAAAGCCACAAAATGTTATAATTAATTATAGAAATTGTAATAAAAATAATGTTTGCACATTCTCTCCTATTTTTTCTCCACCTTTTATTATGTTCTGTTGATATAAAAGAAGGAATGAGTGTGCGTGTCGTGTTCCTCACCAGCTCTCCGTTGACATGCAGCCGGCTCCACAGCTCCTGCACCTGCCGCTTCAGCGTCTCCACCTGCAGCTGGTGTCCCGCCTCCATCTGCCTGAGCCTGGCTTGCACGGCATCGCAGTGCACACTCAGTCCGTCCTGGTCCAGGACTCCTCGCTGCTGGGGGGACGTCAGAGACCCCCCGCTGGCCGTGGACGTCTGGCGGCTGAGCGAACCGCGGCGAGCATGTCCGTTGAACACAGAGCCGTTGTGATTGGTCAGCAGGGAGAGAGGGGGCAAGGCACACTGGGAAGGCGAGCGGGCAGTTTTGTGCAGTGGTGGGGGCAGGCACTCCTCGGTTAAGGTCTCTGTGGAGCTCTCCAGTGGAGAGTTGTTCTGTGAGAGGGCGTGAAGCCGGGGGTTTTTAACAGGACTAACAGGTTCTTTAGGACACAGTTCCTCCACCACAGTGATGTGGCCGTTAGTGAGGTGGCTAAGCTGGGAGGGGGGACAAACTACAGGGGTGAAAGATTCCTCTGTGGAAAGTTCCAGAGCTTCCTCGATTTGCTCCTCGCACAGAACGTCGTCCAGGTCCTTGCCGTTCAGTTCAGGCACGTCCTCGAGAAGTTCTGAGAGTGGAGGCATGGAGTAGGTCACCTCATCGGTGCAGTCTTCCTCACCCTCACTCCCGTTTAAGAAAACGCTCTCGTTTGCTATATTAGCAATAGACTCACTATGCTCCAACCCCTCCTCCCATAGCCTCTCATCCAGTCTGTTCACCATCTCATTCAGATCTGAAATTTCATTGGCTGTAACGCCACCTCGTTCCTGAGGGTTCCCCTCTGCTTCTGTCGCTACGGTGATCTCCACTGACCGGAGGTGTTCCTGCCACTTGTCGTTGAGGTTGGGGTCGCTGCATCGGCGGCTCGAAGCCGTAGTATTCATTTCCTCGCAAGTTGAGAGCAAGTTGTCATAGGAGCGAGTCTTTGGCAATCTGGAGAGAATAGAGTATAAAATAGAGTTGTTATCCACATTTTTTTTTGCAGTGAAGGACTGTTACAAAGCACTTTATTAGAAAATACTGTATACATTATACCCATAGTGTTAGGTAGGGCTGGGAATTAAATTTATTTAATTAGTCGAATTACTGTTTTAATGTAGTATTTCAAAATGAGATGATCAGGATTGTACATTTTTACATATGAAAGCTGCCAGAGAAAATATCAGTATATACAGCTCTGGAAAAAAAAAATAGAGAAACTGATTCAGAAACTGAAGTGGTCTCTCTGAGTTTGTCATTTATATGTACATGTTTGAGTAAAATGAACATTGTTGTTTTATTCTGTAAACTATAGACAACATTTTTCCCAAATTTCAAATAAAAATATTGTAATTTAGAGCATTTATTTGCATAAAATGAGAAATGGCTGAAAAAACAAAAACGATGCAGAGCTTTCAGACCTCAAATAATGCAAAGAAAACAAGTTCATATTCATAAAGTTTTAAGAGTTCAGAAATCAATATTTGGTGAAATAACCCTGGTTTTTAAATCACAGTTTTCATGCATCTTGGCATGTTCTCCTCCACCAGTCTTACACACTGCTTTTGGAAAACTTTATGCCTTTACTCCTGGTGCAAAAATTCAAGCAGTTCAGCTTGGTTTGATGGCTTGTGTTCATCTTTACATCATCTTACTCTTGATTATATTCCAAAGGTTTTCAGTTTGATAAACTTTTTACAGAGCTGTAGACACCATAAGTGGAAATATTTGTGGTTTCTTTGTAGCAAAGGTATTCACCTGCCCGGAGGCGTGTCCTCAGGTGAGACTAAAGGAGAACCATAAGAAGCACCTGACTCCTCACAAGGGGTGGAGGGGGCGGAGTTAGGCAGGTACACAGCACTCCACAACATAAGGTTTCTTACGTGGCACACCGGGTGAAGCACCTATCAGAAGAGGAAATAAAGATGTGCATTAACTTCCCTTTCACTTTACTTTGTGATGTGTGCATGTGTTAGAGCAAAACAGACAATACAAAAAGGTAATAAAAAGTGGTTTTATTTAATGCTTTTTTTTTTTCGTATTTTGAATTATAGTTAATATATGCCTACATTAAAAGGATACTACACCTAAAATGTTTGGCTAACAACTAGGTGCCAAAACAAGATCTTAGTGATCCCAATTTGCACATACTGGCAAATGACTTCAATGACTTTCTAAATGATTTTTACACCATATACAGGAGCTGAGTGAGTCTGAAGGCTGTAGAACAGAAGACATGCAGTACCGTCTCAGAGTGTGGTGAGTACAGGATGTTGTGGAAGGCTCTGTTGGCCGGCTGCAGGAGGGACCAGACGGAGCAGGTGTTCTCCAGCACACCCCGCTCCTCTCGCTCCTTCCCACTGTTACACAGGAACGTTCCAAACAGACACGAGTAGGTGTGCTGCACCAGCTTCACCTGCACACACACAAACACAGGAACACAGTGTCTCATCAGATATCAGGACGCAGTTTACTCAGTGCTAACTGACGCAGTCTGAACAGGCTTTCTTTACTTGCTGGCTGCAAGAGCATCATAACTTCAATACAGAAACTGAGGAAGCACACTTTAGACATGTATCGTGTAATGGCTGACTGATTAATCTGGGGATGAATTGGAAAATGGGTCAGATTTTAGGCAAACTAGTACTTTCAGCTCATGACAAAAACAGAACTGAAACACTTTAACACTTTAAAAGTGTAAAAGAAAATGTGCAAAAAGTAGAAAGTAATTACAAATTAATTAAATCTGAATCTATCTACAAAAGTTAGAGAATGTGATGTTGATAAAGAGTCTTTTGGTAAGAATTTTAACATCACTTCATGGGCTGTTCCCTTTCAAATTGTATTAATGGATTGGACACACCCCTCCCACCCAATCACATTTAACATAAAATATTATGCCCTGTTGTATTTCCTTGTTAAAATGTAAAGTTTTATATGAAATAAAAAAAAAGATATATTTTATTTGTATGATTGTTTATATGTGCTGAGATATTGCAATTCACTTTTCTCTTGGAAATACCTTTATTTGTAAGTGTGTACTTTTTCCAGGAAAAGTCTAAATGTAGCTTCCATTTTCTTCAGAAAGTTTAAACATTCAACACTTTCTACTGTTAAACAGATTATTAAGCGTGTAAACAAAGTCATTCTCAGCGATTTAGTGTAGAATTATAGAGATAAAAACTTATTCATCAATATAAGTCACATGTATTTGTCTGTAATGTGAATGTATCTGATCTAGGACTGGATCAGACTGGTCGTCCCAATCTAAAAGAAACATCAGCTGTCCTGTCAGTGGTGTCTCCTAGTTGAGCTTTATTCTGCAGTACACATTAGAAACAGTAGGAGGCAGCTGTTACCAGAAAGGCCTCGTTGAACTCAAAGGAGCAGGGGAACTGTCTCTGGAGCTGATGAACACAGTCCAGCCACTGCAGGAACACAGGACAGCGCTCGTTCACGTCCTCAGCGTTCTCCCCGTGTCCACAGCGGTCTGCAAACTTGTGACCAAAATCCAACCACTCCATCTCCACCAGCACCTGGAAACCCTGCAGAGATAAATAAACAATAACAGTGGTTAACAAATTACCAACTCAACCAATCAAAGCAGCACAGAAAATCAATACAATACACTAAACATACGATACAGAACCTCCAGTGAGCAACGGACACAAAAACTCCCTCAGAGCTGGAGGAGGAAGAAACACTGAGAGGAACCAAAACTCACATGAACCTTATATTATGACAATACAAGGTTAATGTGATAAGTACATATCACAAACCTTATATCATCATATGTAGTATTATTACATGTATCTTATATCACATATACTATCACGTGAACCTTATATTATGACATGTGATATCACTTAACCTATCACATGAATCTTATATTGACATGTATTTATCACATGTACCTTATATTATGACATGTACTTTCCAGACTAATATGTAAGGGGGGACCATCCTTCTCATCCACATCCATACAGGTCTAATATATTAAGGTAAATAGCTACACCAGCAGTTCCAAGTTACGGTTTATATAAGCTTGGATGTAATCGTTAGTGGAGAGTAAACAACTAGTCAGAGGCAGGTGGCAAAAACTTACACCATCAAGTTTAAATATATCTATATACTATATTATATTTAGATAATTACTCATTGTTACTTCATCTCACACAAAAAAAAAATCTTCAGGGATAATAGACCACAACTGCATGTTGCAGCATTGGACAAGAAGTAACACGAGCACATAATGAATGAAAAATATGACAGGAATTCTTTTACTCGCACATCAGCTCTTTATTGTCTATGAAAATTGCATGGGTTACACAGATATACATTCTGCATCTATCTTCAGGGCTATAATCAAGATTCAGCATGGAACGATTACTGGGATATAGTCACTGCCTCACATTCAAAGTTGCTGAACACAATTTTACTTCAGAAACAAAATATAGGCCCACCTCCCTGACCAAATACTTGCTAAAGGTATTCAGAAAGGTCACTTCTCATTTCGTTTCTCAAATAAAAGTGACTCACCCTTTACATACCAAAAATAAATAAATCATATCATTAATAACTAATTGCAAGTCCTTTTAAACTGTGCACGTCTGTGCATGTCTGCTCACCTCCATGGTCCTGTAGTAAGGGTCCAGCTGCAGTTTGGCCAGAGCCACTATCTGTGGGGTTCGGTCCCAGCCGTCAGAGCAGTGCACCAGCACAGGCCTCCTGTCCCGATCCACAGCGTTCACCACCAGCAGAGACGCTTTCAGCAGCAGAGACAGATGCTGCAGCCACTTAGTGCCCTCTAGAGCAGACAGCCAGCTGAGAGAGACGAGCAGAAGATGGAATAGTGAGATTAAAGTGCACTCCTCACAGCCAAACAGCTTTATAAACAGCAACATCAACAGTTTGCAGTCTTGTGAGGGGGTGTGGCTGTGAGTCTACACTGGCACAGCAAGTTATGAAACCTAACAGCTGGCCAATCATGTTAAATGACATTTAAGCATTTAAGCATTCATTACTGTATTCGCCCCCATTTTATTTTGTTTTTGCTTCTTTTTGTCATACTTAATTTTTTTTAGATTCTCAAACAAAATCTTTAATATCAGACACAGGTTTGAACAGGTTTGTCAGAATAGATTTTTCCCCCTTAATAAAATAAATTATTAAAAACTGCTTTCTATTGTGGATCTGTATTTGTATTAATATGCTGGCTCTGCTCTGTGGATTTCCTTGCATCTTATTCATTATTCTTTTTTTTTTGTGGACTAATGGCACTGTGTGGGTTGAAGTGGGTGTTGGTCACATGTAACATTGTTATGATTGTTGAAAAAGGAAAACAATAAATATATTGATTTTAAAAAATGCTTTCTATATTTAATCATATTATCTTTGGCTGATATTAAAATGTGTTTGTTAAAAATGTAAGTATGATTTAAAAAAAAAAAAAACTTTCACAGCATTGAATATTGTACACAATAAACAACAAAAAAACTGACGTATGTTTAACACAGATTCATAGAGGATACATTTAGTTTATGGAGAATAAATTTTTTTTCCCAATTGCATTAAAAATAAAAATATAATATATACACAGCACTGTGTGAATCTGTTTTAAAGTTTTTTTAAGCAAAAAAATGATCCAGTACACACAATTATAGCCTTACAAAAGAAAAAAAATTGAACTGATTTTTTGTCTGAATTTATCTATTTAACTATATACTTATCGATATACTAACATGAAACTCCATTATTATGCTATTATATCAATATGTTACTGGCATATAATATTGTTTATCACAATTATTCCTGGAACATAATATATTGTCTAAATAAAACAGTTTATGTAGGTAGCAGGCCTGCACTGGTATGTACACAGTGTGTAGAGTATGTAATGATATACTCACTTGGCAGGATCAGGCACTTGGGCACAAAGCGCCCGTAGGCACTGGAAGCTCCTCCTTATGGAATGGATGTTGGCCATGCCCATAAACATCACCTCACAGTTTGGGTAGTACTCTATAAAAAAACGGAACACTTCACCATTAAACAGGAGCCTCCCTTAAATATAATTATATATGAACAGGTTTATAAAAGCATCATATTTACCTGGGCATTCACAGCCACCTCCTTTAGCCCGGTTAGCCACAGCAGCTGCATAAGACCTGGCGTCCAGGATCAGTAACTTCTGAGAAGGCGTCATGGGTGGTTCAGCTTCCTCATTGCCATTGGTTATGACAGGATCTGTACAATACAAACAATAGAAAGTTAGAAACAGAAAGCTAAAGCCCTTCAGGTATATAGAGTTCAGCATCAGCCAGTGGAAGCAGCTCCTATGCTCACCTGAATTGTTGTGAGTACCGTTGGTGTGGTGGTGGCCGTTGCTCAGTGTTTTGATGGCTGCCGGGTCCATGGTGCAGGCCTTAGCTATAGACTGTACCAAGTGTTCATCGTCTGCGTTGCGCCATCCCCACCAGCTCACCTCGGGCTGCCCACATCGACCAATCACAGCGCCTGTGCTCTGATGTCTGTAAAACCCAAATCACAGCTGTGAGGTTATTTGCAACAACACACTCTCCTCTTCTCCTGTTCCTCTCCTGTTCAGTTCATCTTAATTGAGGACTGATGGATTGTCTTTTAAATGAGTTAGTAGTACCATATTTTTGGACTATAAGGCACACTTTAAATCTTTTAATTACCCAAAAATCATCAGTGCACCTTATGTATGAATTTTACCAGTCAGGTATTAGGGAGCAGTAAAGCCACTCTGCAGAAGTAGAGCGTTATAAGAGTGAGTTTTCAGTGAAGTTTCTCCAGCACTAAGGCTGGGAGCAGCAGCATTAGCATTAGCCGCTAACCACAGCGCTAGCTCTTTCTCCCTTCAGAGGGGAGAGTATACCGGACTGTAGTCTGTGTGTTTACCATCTTAAAACAAGCTACATGGGATGAAATGCTAGCTAAAAGAGCCCTGGGTTACCGGAACTACCGGTGCTATCGGGCTATCTTTTTTATTGTCTTTTCATTGTTGTTTTGTTACATAATTTTCCAAGATTTTCCACAATTCAGGGCTTGTCTGCAAGGGTTTTACTATAGTATAAAGATTCCATAAAATTCCATAAAATTTTAATGTTAAAATGTTAAACCTTGTTTATGTCTTTTAAATCAATCGTTTTGAATAAGGATTAAGGTTCGTGGTTGGTTCTGCTCAACTGCATGAAAAACTATCCTCTTCAATCGCTGCTCATTTTTAAATACCCATAACAACTGTCTAATGTTTTTGTGTTTCTGAAAAACTTGAAAAAATTAAAGAAGAATAAAGAATATGATGAATTGTTCAAACTAGCAAAATATAAATAATATATATATATATATATAATAATAATATATAATATAAATAATCTAATTTATCTTAACACTTTAACTTGTTTAAAAGTTTTATTATAAAAAAAGTAATTAAAGTTTTGCAGAGCATTACTTCCTCCCAAACAGGGGCTTCAGATCTGCCTAACAAGCAGTCCAGTGCTGAGATCAGTCAACAAGTGACACCAATTTAAAACAGCTGTATGGTTGTGCCAAAAAGTGTTTTGGCATTTATTTTATTTTATTACACTGTGTCACTGATTGTATATGTACGAACATGACATTAATATCATTGTGTCCCATTACTTTGGTGTATCTTATGTCACAATTTATACAGGTGTGTATGTTCCCAAACTCTCCTCTGAGGTAAGCCTTTATGATCAGTTTACATACTGCTATTCCAAGACCTCAGTTTCTGCCCAACCAGGAGCTTCATCTGGGAAACTGCAGCTGGACGCCCTTTAAACGATGCCCCTGCTGGAATCACTTAAAATACAAACAGGCACACACACAGATAGACACACCTGTAAACAACAGCTGGAATCCTTTTCCAGGATCTGAATGAAGCCACATTTTCTAATTCTTTGTCCGTGACCCAGCTAGGCACCAGAAGCTGCTCAGGATAAGTGGCACAGAGTCTGAAGAGAGAAAGAAAGACAGAAAATCTCATTTTATACTTTAACTCAGCAGTGTATTTATACCATGCCACCCTAAATGTAGTCTAATTAAGATCTTTGGTAAAGGCAGTGGTTCTATATAGAATCATGAAACTCATAGAAAGATCTGGATGTGGGTTTTCTCTTACTGAATTGTAAGTATTGTTGGCC